>NC_042969.1:82295130-82380130 GCF_901001165.1 Salmo trutta
TTTACAGACAGATTGTTGCACTTATAATTCACTGTATCACAATTCCAGTGGGTCAGATGTTTACATACACTAAGTTGACTGTGCCCTTAAACAGCTTGGAAAAGTCCAGAAAATGATGTCATGGCTTTAGAAGCTTCTGATAGGCTAATTGACATAATTTGAGTCAATTGGAGGTGTACCTGTGGATGTATTTCAAGGCCTACCTTCAAACTCAGTGCCTCTTTGGGAATATCAATATAAATCAGCCAAGACCTCAGAAAATAAATGTTGACCTCCACAAGTCTGGTTCATCCTTGGGAGCAATTTCCAAACGCCTGAAGGTACCACTTTTATCTGTACAAACAATAGTACGCAAGTATAAACACCATGAGAACACGCAGCCGTCATACCGCTCAGGAAGGAGACGCGTTCTGTCTCCTAGAGATGAACATACTTTTGTGCGAAAAGTATAAATCAATCCCAGAACAACAGTAAAGGACCTTGTGAAGATGCTGGAGGAAACATGTTCAAAAGTATATATATCCACAGTGACCGAGACCTATGTCGACATAACCTGAAAGGCCGCTCAGCAAGGAAGAAGCCACTGCTCCAAAACCACCATAAAAAAAAAGTTCCAGTTGAAGCTCGCATCTGCTACAAGACCATGGTGCTTGCCTACGGAGCTGTGAGGGGAACGGCACCTCCGTACCTTCAGGCTCTGATCAGGCCCTACACCCAAACAAGGGCACTGCGTTCATCCACCTCTGGCCTGCTGGCCCCCCTACCTCTGCGGAAGCACAGTTCCCGCTCAGCCCAGTCAAAACTGTTCGCTGCCCTGGCACCCCAATGGTGGAACAAGCTCCCTCACGACGCCAGGACAGCGGAGTCAATCACCACCTTCCGGAGACACCTGAAACCCCACCTCTACAAGGAATACCTGGGATAGGATATAGCAATCCTTCTAAACCCCCCCCCCCCCAAAAAAGATATAGATGTACTATTGTAAAGTGGTTGTTCCTCTGGATATCATAAGGTGAATGCACCAATTTGTAAGTCGCTCTGGATAAGAGCGTCTGCTAAATGACGTAAATGTAAATGTAAAAAGCCAGACTACGGTTTGCAACTGCACGTGGGGACAAAGATCGTACTTTTTGGAGAATTGTCCTCTGGTCTGATAAACAAAAATAGAACTGTTTGGCCATAATGACCATTGTTGTGGCCTTCCCTGTAGCTCAGTTGGTAGAGCATGGTGTTTGCAACGCATGGTGTTTGCAACGCCAGGGTTGTGGGTTCGATTCCCACGGGGGGCCAGCACAGGAAAAAAAATGAATGAAATGTATGCATTCACTGCTGTAAGTCGCTCTGGATAAGAGCGTCTGCTAGATGACTAAAATGTAAATGTTATGTTAGGAGGAAAAAGTGGGAGGCTTGCAAGCTGAAGAACACCATCCCAACCGTGAAGAACGGGGGTGACAGCATCATGTTGTGTGGGTGCTTTGCTGCAGGAGGGACTGGTGCACTTCACAAAATAGATGGCGTCATGAGGAGGGAAAATGATGTGGATATATTGAAGCAACATCCCAAGACATCAGTCAGGAAGTTAAAGCTTGGTCACAAATGGGTCTTCCAAATGGACAATGACCCCAAGCATACTTCCAAAGTTGTTACAAAATGGCTTAAGGACAACAATTCACATAACCTATTGTGGGAAGCTTGTGGAAGGCTACCTGAAACGTTTGACCCAAGTTAAACAATTAAAAGGCAATGCTACAAATACTAATTGAGTGTATGTAAACTTCTGACCCACTGGGAATGTGATGAAATAAATAAAAGCTTAAATAAATAATTCTCTCTACTATTATTCTGACGTTTCACATTCTTAAAATAAAGCTGTGATCCTAACTGACCTAAGACAAGGAATTTTTACTAGGATTAAATGTCAGGAATTGTGAAAAAACTGGGTTTAATAAATGTATTTGGCTAAGGTGTATGTAAACTTCCGACTTCAAGTGTAGATTCCTTATATACGTGTAAAGCAATCCATAAGTTCTAGGATGGTAACATGAATAAGTATATTTCAAGCTAGAACCATAACAGTCCCTCCTTTTTTAATTGTAATTCCATACTGTTCAACATTGTATACACTGTGAAATTACTTATAAATGAACAGGAAAAACATGATTAATATTCTCTGTTGATTTATATGTTTTATACCGCTGAGACGTAAGGCCTCTGACCTATAATCACACTATGCACACTCTTATTTGCCATCCTTTTATTGATAACTGATATGAATTGTGTCAGGAATTGTGTATTTGACTAAGGTGTATGTAAACTTCTGACTTCAACTGTACAATGCATCTCTGTGGGTAAGTAGGTGGTGTTATCGCCTGAGTCCAGGACCTTTGGTTCTCCTCCACACATTTCCTGGTATTCTTATCAGTAGGGAGTATAAGTCCTTGCACCTTGCCTCAGTCTACTGTTAATTATCCGGACTCATACACAAAGAGCTATTTGAGAATTAGCGACCCATTCATACTCAAGTGAATATCATGATGCAAAACATAGAGAGAGAGAGAATATTATGATATAAAACAGTGAAGCTATACGACACTGTTATGGGGCAATAGTTCACAATCTGTGGTAATATCTCTATTATAGAGACAGGTCCCCTATGCACTTTGCCTCCGGCCGTCAATTCATTTTCACATAGATCACTCCATCTAACCCATAACACGATAATCACTACTGCTAGGCCACTTATATAGTTATAAACATACTAAAACATGCTCAAATTAGTTAGTCATTTTCTAACAGTTCCTCATCTGGAGCTAATTCTACAACATAGAAAATAGTAAAAATAAAGAAAAAACGTTGAATGAGTAGTTGTGTCCAAACTTTTGACTGGTACTATATATGTTGGTGTGATTTTAAGGAATACAAACACATGTTCAGTATGGGACCAGTTTGTTCTCATGCCAGTAGAACAGACTGATCCCATGTGATTCTACTGGCATGAGAACAGACTGGTCCCATGTGATTCTACTGGCATGAGAACAGACTGGTCCCATGTGATTCTACTGGCATGAGAACAGACTGGTCCCATGTGATTCTACTGGCATGAGAACAGACTGATCCCATGTGATTCTACTGGCATGAGAACAGACTGATCCCATGTGATTCTACTAGCATGAGAGCAGACTTGATTCTACTGGAAAATCACAGTAAAATCACATGGGATCAGCTATAGCCAAAGTATAGAGGGATCGTAGGAGTAGGTGTCTGAGAGGGAAGTTTGATTTTGAGGATGAGCTGAATGTCAAGTCTCATTTCTCACTTGGATTCTGAGATTTTCGGTTATGCTAAGTTGGAAAGTGTTTGAATGTTGGAAACACTTAACTTTATAGCCCCTTCTCAGGCAATCTAAATCATGCTCACCTCTCTGTCTCTCTCTCTATCGCCCTTCCCTCCTTCTCCCTCTGTCTCTCTGTCAGTGAGCGTAGATGAGTTAGAACAGCAGTGGAGGAATCACTTCCATCGCTGGATGTCCTACATGTTGGAGTGGAAGAATTACTACTCTGACCACAGCCTGAGCAGCCCAGAGGGTCAGAAGCAGCAGGACTGTGACCAGAGGCCCTTGGAGCCCTAGACCTTCGACTGGACCCCTCAACCCATCAAGACTAACTTAAAAATTATACTTTACTTTTCAATGAGACAATACATTGTGTCGGTAAAGAAAATTTCACAACCATCATTTGTTTCTGATTGTAATGCCAGGCATTTTCACTGATCACTGCTATATCTGTTTGTACTTTGGTATTTCTTCTTGTCCTTTCAATTGAACCTGTGTCTTGCTTTGTGTATCTGACAATGTTATGTTTCTGTGTGTTTGGTGGTGTAAAGTAATGGGTGACATGTTTCTCTGTGTTTGGTGGGGTAAAGTAACATGAGAGATGATTCTGTGTGCAGGAGAGATGTATGGTGGGGTAAGGTAACAGGAGAGATGTTTGATGGAGTAAGGTAATAGGAGAGTAAACACAGTGACAATGCAAAGGTCACATAGTTTTGACATAAAGATAATCAATAGGAAATAAACTATTCTGATTGGATTATCATTTATATGACAAATTACACTCCTTTGATGCAAGATTCATTTGTGTGTGTGTGTGTGTGTGTGTGTGTCTACGTATGTGTGAGTGTTTGTGCGTGTGTACCGTATGTTCACTGTTTATTTACTGTGTCTGTGGGTATATTCATGTCGATTTAAACAAATAATTTCTTCATACAGAACTATGCATTCTATTTGGTGGGGATAACGCCGATTGCTCTGAGTGGGACATTAATTGATATATTCATCTCTTTTACTTGTTATGTATATATTTTTCTGTGACAGATGTTCTGAGATCCTTAAATGCCATAGCCTTTTATTTGGGCCATAACCAGTCTTAATCGTTCCTCAAAAACCTGCACGTATGGGCACACACACGCACACACGCGCACGCACACACACACACACACACACACACACACACACACACACACACACACACACACACACACACACACACACACACACACACACGCACACACGCACACACAGACACACACACACACACGCACACACACACACACACACACGCACACACAGACACACACACACGCACACACAGACACACACACGCACACACACACAGACACTCACACACACACAAACACACACACACACACACACAGACACTCACACACACACACACACACACACACACACACAGACACACACACACACACACAGACACACACACACACAGACTCGGTGTAAGATGGCTGCCGGCTCCCACCTCAGACTGCGTGTAGAGGGTGAAGATAGGAAGACGAGACCGTCGGCATTACCCGTGTCATCAGTGTGCCCTCGTTTATGAAAACATTTGTCATTTTCCAAAGAGAGAGTACATTGTCTGTGGTGGGAGTCATGCGTTAGGGATCCTTGCATAGAGAGAGAGAGACTATAAGTGAGTTGTCTGGGTGATACAGAAAGAGAGTTTATAAGTAGGTTTGTGTGATGGCACATGAGCAGTGTAGATGATGGACCTCTTATTGGCTTGGTTTTGCTTTCTTCTTTAGTTTGATTGCCTTTGAGGTGTAAAACTTGTGTATTATTAACTTTAAATAAAGTTTGAGTTGATTTGATCTGTTTAACATTCCCTTTGTGTCCCATTTTTCATCTTATGTGTAATTTTTGTTGGCATCGTATCACATCATGTCTGTTTCTTAAGGGTTTCGGGATTCCCTAGAACTTAGAGAAATTGTTTTGATGTGATTTTGTCTTTTGCCTATCAAATCACTGTCAGAACAGATTTTCACTTTTATATGTAAGTCTTGACACTTTAACATTTAACATGTTTTATTGTGACACATACACACATATATACACACACACACATTAGAGCTGCCTTCTCTGCAAGGTCCTTAATCTCAATGGCATTTCCTGGTTTAAATAAAGGTTAAAAAGTAACACAAATAAGAAGTGACAGCCAACCTCACAACTACTGGTCCTTCGTCTGAGGTGGTTTTGAGGTGAGGCCTGATTTAGCACTGTGGAGGCTGGACGACCGCTCTGGAAGGCAGGGACAGTCTCTTTAGGGTCAGACACTAGACTGAGGTTTTAATAATGAAAGGAATCTAAATGATAGATAAAATAGAGAAATATAGGTAGAAAGGACCAGACACGAGGAGGAGGGAGAGAAGGGCAGACAGAGAGGGCTTGAAGAGAGAGAAAGTGAGAGAAAGAGAGAGTTGTCCTCAGGGACCTGGGTTATTTCTCCTAGTGATTTCCGCTGTGCCTAGAGGTTCCTGCCCTAGAAAACCACTGCGTTGTCTCTAATTAGACAGCTAATTACAATCCAAAGCTGACATAGATTTAGACAAACAGTTTACCTCTCCTCTTTTTCTCTCCTCTTCATCTCTTTTGTTACTGGGTTACACCCGGGTATTGGACACAGAGTCTTATCATAGACAGTTACAGACAGGCAGACTGGGTTACACCCGGGTATTGGACACAGAGTTTTATCATTGGGCGTTACAGACAGGCAGACTGGGTTACACTCGGGTATTGGACACAGTCTTATCATTGGGCGTTACAGACAGGCAGTCTGGGTTACCCCTGGGTATTGGCCACATAAACTTATCATAGGAAGTTACAGACATACTGACTGTGTTACCCCTGCGTATTGACAGTCTCTAATTTCAGGGCCAATTGGAAGGAGAGAAGCAGAGGGTGAGACAGGGAGAGATACAGAGGGAAAGGAGAGAGAGAGAGTGGGAGAGATAGAGAGGGGACATAGAGGGGACATGCTTGTCCCTATGAAGGTATGAATTCAAAATGAATTTAAATGGACCTTGTGGAGAGAAAAGTGTCCACATAGTCAGATAGTAACAGTCTAATCTGACACGAGCTTGACAAATGCATGACATCACAACTTGAAGAAGAAAACAAACTCAACTTCAACTGTAACACTCAAAAGGTAGTCCCCGCCCCCAGCTAACATGAATTCCCCACAGATGGACACGTGTTCTCCCTCCTGAGAAGTCATAAGATGCCAGGGAATAAATGCCATGGCAACGTGAGAGCTGATGTGCGCTACGCTGTCATCGGGGATAGAGTGACGCATCATTTCAATGAGACAGGCAAATTGTAGAGAAAAAGATTGAACGATAGAGAGAGAGAAAATTAAACGCAGCCTATGAAAGTGTGAAGGGATTTCTTGACATTGAACAACAGAGGGGGAGACAGGTGAAATGTAGAAAGCTTATGATGGAGAAAAGTGGAAAGTATAATATAATTATTTGAGGAAGATAAGACAAGTTTGTAACAACTCTCCAAGCTCATGTTTTTATGCATACAATGTAGTTTAGCGATGGCTGGGCCGATACTTGTTTGAAATAAAGTGACAAATGTTATTGTTCTTTCTTTCTTTATCTCTCTTGCTCCATCTCTCTCTCTCTCTTTCTCTCTCTCTCTCTCTCTCTCTCTCTCTCTCTCTCTTGCTCTCTCTCTCTCTTGCTCTCTCTCTCTCCATCTTGCACCCTCTCTCTCTCTCCATCTCTCCATCTTGCTCTCTCCATCTCTCCATCTTGCTCTTTTCATCTCGCCCTCTCTCTCTCTCTCTCTCTCTCTCTCTCTCTCTCTCTCTCTTGCTCCATCTCTCTCTCTCTCTCTCTCTCTCTCTCTCTCTCTCTTGCTCTCTCTCTCTCTTGCTCTCTCTCTCTCTTGCTCTCTCTCTCTCCATCTTGCACCCTCTCTCTCTCTCCATCTCTCCATCTTGCTCTCTCCATCTCTCCATCTTGCTCTTTTCATCTCGCCCTCTCTCTCTCTCTCTCTCTCTCTCCATCTATCTCGCTCTCTCCATCTAGCTCCCTCTATTTCTCTCTCTCTATATTGTCCTATCTGTTTTCTTTCTGATGAAGGTCGTGTAAGACTTTCCTCAGCTGAAGTATACTGTTAGACGTAAACTAGGCCAAGGTGGAAATGTAAGGGGCTTTATTGGCATGTGAAACGTATGTTTACATTGCCAAAGCAAGTGAAATAGAAAATAAACAAAAGAGAAATAAACAATAATGTGATTGCACACTGTGGTATTTCACCCAGTAGATATGGGAGTTCATCAAAATTGGATTTGTTTTCGAATTCTTTGTGGGTCTGTGTAATCTGAGGGAAATATGTGTCTCTAATATTGTCATTCATTTGGCAGGAGGGTAGGAAGTGCAGCTCAGTTTCAACCTCATTTTGTGGGCAGTGTGCACATGGCCTGTCTTCTCTTGAGAGCCAGGTCTGCCTACGTCAAGTAGTTATCTTTTTGTTAACTCATGATTTCGTTGGGTCTAATTGTGTTGCTGTCCTGGAGCTCTGTGGGGTCTGTTTGTGTTTGTGAACAGAGCCCCAGGACCAGCTTGCTTAAGGGACTCTTCTCATCTCTCTGTAGGTGATAGCTTTGTTATGGAAGGTTTGGTAATCGCTTCCTTTTAGATGGTTGTAGAATTTAACAGCTCTTTTCTGGATTTTGATAATTAGCGGGTATCGGCCTAATTCTGCTCTGCATGCGTTCTTTGGTGTTTTCACGTTGTACACTTAGGATATTTTTTGCAGAATTCTGCATGCAGAGTCTCAATTTGGTGTTTGTCCCATTTTGTGAATTGTTGGTTGGTGAGCGGACCCCAGACCTCACAACCATAAAGGGCAATGGGTTCTATAACTGATTTAAGTATTTTTAGCCAGATCCTAATTGGTATGTTGAATTTTATGTTCCATTTAATGTCATAGAATGCCCTTCTGTCCTTGTCTCTCAGATCGTTCACAGCTTTGTGGAAGTTACCTGTGGCACTGATGTTAAGGCCGAGGTATGTATAGTTTTGTGTGTGCTCTACGGCAGGTATTCCCAAACTGGGGTACGCGCACCCCCAGGGGTACGCACAATGCCGTCGGGGGTACACCCAAATAAAAATGTGATTCACATTTTTTTTAAATAAAACAATTTTCAAACAGTCCATTTATATTTTCTAACGGGGCTACACATTTGGCTGAGTTTTTTTTCTCACCTGAGTAGCCTGATTTCACTGCCCCAATAATTTTTTTTACCATCTAGTGTTCAGCTAAATAACAACAATATCAAATACAGGTAGCCTAGTCAAATAATTAACATCCAATCACATTAACCGCTTTTCTCTTGTGGGAATTCCACTAACGGTCCGTGTGTAGCCAAACGTAGCTGATGCTCATGTTGGTATCTGTACTGATGGCACAAAAGCCATGACAGGGAGAGATAGTGGAGTGGTAATGCCCGTGCAAGAAGTTTCTCCCGACACCACTTGCCACTTGGGTACACTGCAGCATCCACCGAGAGGCTCCTGCTGCCAAGGGAATGCCTGACAGCTTGAAAGACATTTTGGACACTACAGTGAAAATGGTTAACTTTGTTCATGCCCCTGAAAGCCAGCTAGCTAAGTTGCCATAAATGTTTATTGCTTTTTGACTTGTCCCCAAATGAATATAGTTGGTTCAGATTTTGATTTGATATTTCAACCTGCGTGTCCTGATTTCGCCACAAAATCATCATGCGCGATGGTGCACGTGTGCGGTCTGGTCAGCACGTCAGAAACTCTGGGTTGAGGTCAGTGATAAAGTAGTCTACAGTACTACTGCCAAGAGATGAGCTATAGGTGTACCTAAAGTAGGAGTCCCCTCGAAGAGCTCAGCTGCAGGAGTGTGACCCATTATTGTTTGTTATTTGTCATAGTTGTGTCTAGTAGGGCATATGGGGGAGGGAGTGCTGTCACCTCAGGGTAGGTGTTTGTCCCCCTCTGTGCTGAGGGTGTCAGGTTCTTGTCCAGTTCTGGCACAGTTCTGGCACAGACTACTACATGTCCCTGGGCCTGGAAATTGTTGATTTCCCCCTCTAGGATGGAGAAGCTGTGGGGATTATATTGGGGAGATAGAAGTAGCACGCATGAATACATTTTTCTCTGTTGAGATAATTTCCTTATTCATTTCTAGCCAGATGTAAAATGCTCCTGTTTTGGGTTAGGTCTGCTCTATACCAAATTAGCATACCCCCTGAGTCTCTTCCCTGTTTTACACCTGGTAGTTTGGTGGATGGGACTACCAGCTCTCTGTAACCTAGAGGGCAACCAGGGGGTCCGTCTCCTCTATACCACCCACCTGGTAGTTTGGTGGATGGGACTACCAGCTCTCTGTGACCTGGAGGGCAACCAGTGGGTCCGTCTCCTCTATACCACCCACCTGGTAGTTTGGTGGATGGGACTACCAGCTCTCTGTATCATAGAGGGCAACCAGTGGGTCCGTCTCCTCTATACCACCCACCTGGTAGTTTGGTGGATGGGACTACCAGCTCTCTGTAACCTAGAGGGCAACCAGTGGGTCCGTCTCCTCTATACCACCCACCTGGTAGTTTGGTGGATGGGACTACCAGCTCTCTGTGACCTGGAGGGCAACCAGGGGGTCCGTCTCCTCTATACCACCCACCTGGTAGTTTGGTGGATGGGACTAGCAGCTCTCTGTGACCTGGAGGGCAACCAGGGGGTCCGTCTCCTTTAAAATATGTTTCTTGTAGTATGACAATGTTTTTATTTCCACATTTCTTTGAGGATGTCTGGGTTCCTGCTCTTTAGGCCAAAGGCTGGCTTAAATATGGTTATTCAAAGGGTTCTCCTGTGGGGACACTCACAGTGGGATTACCACTAGTACCTGAACCCTTCAAGGTTATAGATGGCACATTGTCTACTAAGAGTGTAAAACTCCCATCCTCATTACTACTACTACTACTACTACTACCACTACCACCACCACTATCATCATCATTACAACTACTACCACTACTATAATCATTACCAGTACTACCACTTACCATCATCATTACTAGTACTACCACTACCACCACTATCAACACTACTACTACTACTACTACTACTACTACCACTACTACTACAACTACTACCACCACTATCAACACTACTACTACTACTACTACTACCACTACTACTACAACTACTACCACCATCATTACGACAAATACTACAACTACCACAACTACCATCATCATTACTAGTACTACCACTACCACCACTATCAACACTACTACTACTACTACTACTACCACTACTACTACTACTACTACCACCATCATTACGACAACTACTACAACTACCACTACCATTATCATTACTAGTACTACCACTACCACCACTACCTCTACCACTACTATCAACATTGCTACTATTACTACTACTACCACCACCACTGCTATCATCATTACTACCACTACCATTACCACTGCTATCATCAATACTACCACTACCATTACCACTGCTATCATCATTACTACCACTACCATTACCACTGTTATCATCATTACTACCACTACCACCACCACTGCTATTATCATTACTACCACTACCATTACCACTGCTATCATCATTACTACCACTACCATTACCACTGCTATCATCATTACTACCACTACCATTACCACTGCTATCATCATTACTACCACTACCATTACCACTGTTATCATCATTACTACCACTACCATTACCACTGCTATCATCATTACTACCACTACCATTACCACTGTTATCATCATTACTACCACTACCATTACCACTGCTATCATCATTACTACCAATACCATTACCACTGTTATCATCATTACTACCACTACCATTACCACTGCTATCATCATTACTGCTAACACCACCCCTACAACTGGCACTTTAACTATCACTACCACTACCAATACCACTACTATCATCATTTCTACTAATTCCACTACAACTACCATTACTATCACCATTACTACTACTACTACTACACTAATACTACAACCACTTTCATTTTTACTATTACTACTACCATTGTCATTACTACTAATACTACAACTACTACCACTACCATTACCACTGCTATCATCATTACTACCACTACCATTACCACTGCTATCATCATTACTACCACTACCATTACCACTGCTATCATCATTACTACCACTACCATTACCACTGCTATCATCATTACTACCACTACCATTACCACTGCTATCATCATTACTACCACTACCATTACCACTGCTATCATCATTACTACCACTACCATTACCACTGCTATCATCATTACTACCACTACCATTACCACTGCTATCATCATTAATTCTACTCCCACTACAATCATAATTTCTACTACTACAACTACCATCACCATTACTACTATTACTACTACCAATACTATTACCACTACTATCATCATTACTAATATTACTACTACTAATACTACTACCACTACTATAACCATTACTAATATTACTACTACTAATACTACTACCACTACTATCACCATTACTACTATTACTACTACACCTACCATTACCATCATCATTATTACTACTACTACTACCAATACCACTACACCTACCACTTCGATCAACATTACTTCTAATTCCAATACTATCATCATTACAACTAATACCACTACTGTCATCATTACTACCACCACTACTACTATTATCGCTACTACTAATTCCACTACCATAACTCATCATTGCTAACACTACTGCTACCACTACCACTACTATCATCATTACTACTACTCCTACAAAAACTACTACCACTACCATCATCATTACTACTTCTACCACTAACACTACTATCATCATATTACTATTTATTCCACAACTACCATCATTACTACTACAACCACTACAATCATCATTACTACTACTACCACTACTACTGTCATCACTACAACTATTACTACCAATATCACTACTATAATCATTACTACAATTACTACCAATATCACTACCATAATCACCACTACCAATATCACTACAATAATCATTACTACCAATATCACTACAATAATCATTATTACAATTACTACCAATATCACTACCATAATCACCACTACCAATATCACTACAATAATCATTACTACAATTACTACCAATATCACTACAATAATCATTACTACAATTACTACCACTTTCACTACCATCATCATTCCTACCACTACCACAACTATCATCATTACTACTACTACCACTACTATCAGTATTACTACTGTTACTGCCACTTCTATCATCATTACTACAACTACCATCATCATTACTATCACTACCACTACTATCTTCATTACTACCACTACTATCATCAATACTACCACTACTATCATCAATACTACCTCTATTATCATCATTACTAAAACTAACACTACCATCATTATTACTACCACTACAACTACGATCATCATTACTACCAATACAACTTCTACTATCATTGCTACTATTACTACCACTACTACCAATACCACTAACCATCATCATTACTACCACTACTACCAATACCACTAACCATCATCATTACTACCACTACTACCAATACCACTAACCATCATCATTACTACAACTACCTCAACTATCATAATTACTACTACCAATACCACTAACCATCATCATTACTACCACTACTACCAATACCACTAACCATCATCATTACTACAACTACCTCAACTATCATAATTACTACTACCAATACCACTAACCATCATCATTACTACAACTACCTCAACTATCATAATTACTACTACCAATACCACTAACCATCATCATTACTACCACTACCACTCCATCATAGTACTACAATTTCCATTACTATCATCATTACTACTACCACTACCTCAACTATCATAATTACTACTACAACTACCTCAACTATCATAATTACTACTACAACTACCTCAACTATCATAATTACTACTACAACTACCTCAACTATCATAATTACTACTACAACTACCTCAACTATCATAATTACTACTACCACTACCTCAACTATCATAATTACTACTACAACTACCTCAACTATCATAATTACTACTACAACTACCTCAACTATCATAATTACTACTACCGCTACTACTACCATCATCATTACTACCACTCCCAATAATATCGTCATCACTATTACTACCACTACCACTCCATAATCATTACTACTACTACTACCACTACTATCATCATAACTATCACTACAACTACTATCGTCATTACTACCACTACTATCATCCTTACTACTATTACTACCACTACCATCATCATTACTACCACTACCACTACTATCATCGTTACTATCACTACTACTATCATCATTTCTACCACTATTACTACTATCATCATTACTACCACTACTATCATCGTTACTATCACTACTACTATCATCATTTCTACCACTATAACTACTATCATCATTACTACCACTACTATCATCATTACTATCACTACTACTATCATCATTACTATTACTACCACTACTATCATCATTTCTACCACTATAACTACTATCATCATTACTACCACTACTATCATCGTTACTATCACTACTACTATCATCATTTCTACCACTATAACTACTATCATCATTACTACCACTACTATCATCATTACTATTACTACCACTACTATCATCATTTCTACCACTATAACTACTATCATCATTACTACCACTACTATCATCGTTACTATCACTACTACTATCATCATTTCTACCACTATAACTACTATCATCATTACTACCACTACTATCATCATTACTATCACTACTACTATCATCATTACTACCACTACTATCATCATTACTACCACTACTATCATCATTACTATCACTACTACTATCATCATTACTACCACTACTATCATCATCATTACTACGACTACCACTACCATCACCCCTACTACCATTACACTAGTACTTTTACTATCAACCCTACAACCCTTACGACAACCATTTGGAATAATAATCACGGCTATAATAATAACACCAATAAGAAGTGTTTCTGCTCATTATTCAGATGTAATTACTCTGTGTTCTGCAGGCTATGGCAGGCTTTTGGCTGCAAGAGGAACCGTGTCTCCTTCAACCATGAGTGTATATAGTTTTTCCTCTGGGGTTAATCATTTAAAATTTGCAATACATTTTGTAGTTTCTTCATTGGTTGAATTGAATGAAATTCAAAAATGTTGAATTGACCCCAACCCTGTCTCTTACTAAGGATTTTTTTTTTTTTAATCTATGCCTCTACCTCCCTTGTTGTGCAGTGACCACATACACACTCCTCTTTGGGTAGCCATGTCTTTTTATGTCTCCCTTTTTCTATCGCCAACAGGTGGTCACTGTATTTGGTCAGGATCTGTTTTTGTTTTTGTATCTCTGACAGAGCAGAGATATTCTACCGATTTAAATGATCTTTTTGTGCCAAATAGCAATTTAATCTTTTCTGTGTTTTTGTAAAATTTTCCCAATTTGTCAAAAATTAGGTTTTCATTTCTGAAACAACCTGATTAATTTCCCAGTGTGTTTGGATCATGGGTTTGTTTAGTGTTTAGCTGACACAGGGGACACTTTTCAGGGTTTAGCTCTTGGGTTTCCAGTGCTTTGAATTGTAAGGATGTTGTAGGGCTTGATTATAAATGTTGCCACATTTTTTGTGTCCTTTTTCTTTATATTTACAATTAGAAGGAATCTTTCGAGTGCTGCTCTGCAAGCATTATTTGGTACTTAAAACATATATATTTAGGATCATTCTGCAGAATTCTATATGAAGATTTTCTATTGGGTTTTTCTCCCAATGCCTAAAAGCGTTGGACCCTAAACCTCACTGTCATGTAGTAGCGCAATTGGTAAAATTAAACTATTGAATATTTTGCTGCAGATTTGGATTTGAATACCTATTTTTAAACATGATTTTTTTATAGAATAAAATGCATTGCAGGTATTTTCTTTTTGTACATTCACTGCCAGACCAAAGCCACCAGAAGCAATGATTTTTAGTCACATGTAGTTATGCCGTTGGGCATGTTCAACCGTGGTTTTTCATAATTTGAAGGAGTGTTTGTTGCTTTGATTCATGGCCTTTCTCGCTCCACATGCCTTCTGCACACAAAATCACCTGGCGGAGTATGGACTCTCTTTTCTCCTTCCATGGTGTCCTCTCCACCTCACCCACTATCTTTCGCTTTGTGGTGTATTTACAGCTTTATTGGATCTCTGCTGTCTCTTTGATGTGAGATTTTAAACCAGCTACACCGTGAGTTTCACTCTCTCTGAAAGCTAAAGGATAGGATGGATTGGGCTGAATCTCAATTGATTTATTACAGCAGAGTTGAGTGTCAGGGAAGGTGTGTGTGTGTGTGTGCGCACATGTGTGTTGGTGTGTGTGAGAGACGGATGATTTATCCAACAGAGTCAGAATATCCCTTTGTAGATCCACTACCAGCTCCTACAGAGAAACTGTGTATGGAAGATAGAGATACAAAACATTTGACCAGAGTCTTTTTCCATCTAAATGCTAGTGACACGTGCATACCCACATACAATTTTTTTCTCCCATACCCTATAGTACCATATCATGGAGATAAGGATTCTGTGAGTCATATTCAGGAGTCTGAAGAGCAAGGCTGTCTTGCTCTTATGACATCAGCAGATTATATCTGATTCACCAGCACCCCAGGACCTCCTCTCAGGCTTTCCTAACTGTGCAAGAGAGAGAGAGAGAGAGAGAGAGAGAGAGAGAGAGAGAGAGAGAGAGAGAGAGAGAGAGAGAGAGAGAGAGAGAGAGAGAGAGAGAGTGACATGGAGAGTGGGCGTCGCTAGTGGCTCACAGAACTGAAACGGGTTTGCCTTATATAATTTAATTAGTGGAAGTAGACCATGTACTAAGACCTACGGCCCCAGAGGCCTGTGTGACTATCTTCAGGACAAACTCTCCTATTATGTCCATCATCTGAAAGACAAGGAGTGGTGAGGACATGAAGATGGGAGGGTAACCTCCAAACGAGCACATTAATCAAAATGCTCAGATGGAAATTATAAATAAGAATAGTTTGACAAATAACAACAAGATAACAAATGTAAAATATATTGTGTGTAAAATGTATGTAGGTTCAGAACTTTTGTGAAACAGCACAGTTAAAAATATTTGGCAAATATAAATCAAACAGGATAGAAAGATATGAGAGAAGTTAGGGGCAGAGGAAGGACAGGACTAAAAAGCAAACAAGATATGTAACGGCCTTCGTATATAGTGGACCAAGGCGCAGCGGGTTGAGTGCTCATTTTAACTTTTATTGTACACTTAAATAACAAAACATACGAACGAACAGTATTGCAGGCTAACACAGCAGTGCAACAACAACTTCCCACAAAGGGACAGGTAAAAAAAACAGGCTACCTAAGTATGACTCTCAATCAGCAACAACGATGTACAGCTGTTCCTGATTGAGAGCCATACCAGGCCAACAAAGAAATACATAACATAGACAGAGCATAGAAATACAAAATATAGAACATAACCCAAACACCCCGAAATACTCTAACCAAACACCCCTCTACATAAACCATATACTAACAAACCCCGAACCACATAAAACAAATACCCCCCTGCCACGTCCTGACCAAACTACAATAACAAACACCCCCTGCCACGTCCTGACCAAACTACAATAACAAATACCCCCCTGCCACGTCCTGACCAAACTACAATAACAAATACCCCCCTGCCACGTCCTGACCAAACTACAATAACAAACACCCCCTGCCACGTCCTGACCAAACTACAATAACAAACACCCCCTGCCACGTCCTGACCAAACTACAATAACAAACACCCCCTGCCACGTCCTGACCAAACTACAATAACAAACACCCCCTGCCACGTCCTGAACAAACTACAATAACAAACACCCCCTGCCACGTCCTGACCAAACTACAATAACCAACACCCCCTGCCACGTCCTGACCAAACTACAATAACAAACACCCCCCTGCCACGTCCTGACCAGACTACAATAACAAACCCCCCCTGCCACGTCCTGACCAAACTACAATAACCAACACCCCCTGCCACGTCCTGACCAAACTACAATAACAAACACCCCCTGCCACGTCCTGACCAAACTACAATAACAAACCCCCCCTGCCACGTCCTGACCAAACTACAATAACAAACACCCCCTGCCACGTCCTGACCAAACTACAATAACAAACACCCCCTGCCACGTCCTGACCAAACTACAATAACCAACACCCCCTGCCACGTCCTGACCAAACTACAATAACAAACACCCCCCTGCCACGTCCTGACCAAACTACAATAACCAACACCCCCTGCCACGTCCTGACCAAACTACAATAACAAACACCCCCTGCCACGTCGTGACCAAACTACAATAACAAACACCCCCTGCCACGTCCTGACCAAACTACAATAACAAACACCCCCTGCCACGTCCTGACCAAACTACAATAACAAACACCCCCTGCCACGTCCTGACCAAACTACAATAACAAATAACCCTTTTACTGGTCAGGACGTGACAATATAACTATTGTATCCGTAAAATGTATATAGTATGTATAAGCTGGAAGTAGAAGCCTAAATGTTGTCGTTTGTTAGTTTACTCCAATTAGTGGAGGGGTTGTAGGGGTTTGCAGAAAATAATGAAGGAAAATATATATTTTTTAAAAATGTATATATACAGTACCAGTCAAAAGTTTGGACACACCTACTGATTCCATGGTTTTTCTTTATTTTTACTATTTTCTACTAGTGAAAACATCAAAACTATGAAATAACACACATGAAAGAAAAACCATTCAATGAGTAGGTGTGTCCAAACTTTTGACTGGTACTGTACTCACATGTACACATACATTCATACAAATACACATATGGAATCATGTAGTAACCCAAAAAGTGTTAAACATATGTTATATTTGTATTTATTTTATATTTGAGATTCTTCAAAGTGGCCACCGTTTGCCTTGATGACAGCTTTGCACACTCTTGGCTTTCTCTCAACCAGCCCGCGTGATCAAAACAAACTTGAAGTGTGGTTTCCGATTGGTCAGACCAGCGTTGAATAGTCCTTAGCATGGGTACTTTCTGTTTGAGTTTCTGTCTATAGGAATTGCGTAGCAAAATGGAGTCGTGTTCAGATTTGCCGAAGGGAGGGCATTGTAGGCATCCCGGAAGTTGGAATAGCATTGGCCGAGTGTTTTAGCAGCATGAGTACTGCAGGCAATATGTTGATAGAACTTCGTTTGCGTTTTCCTCAAATGTGCTTTGTTAAATATCCCAGCTATAATAAATGTGTGATTTCCAGTTTGCATAAAGTCCAGTGAAGTTCTTTGAGGGCCTTCATCGTATTGGCTTGAGGGAGAATATACACGGCTGTGACTATATCTGAAGAGAATTATCTTGGGAGATAATATGGTTGACATTTGATTTTGAGGTATTCTAGGTCAGGTGAACAAAAGGACTTGAGTTCCTGTATGTTATCATAATCTCACCATGAGTTGTTAATCATGAAACATACACCCCCACCATTCTTCTTCCCGGAGAGATATTTATTGCTGTTTGCGCGATGAACTGAGAACCCAACTGGCTGTACGGACTCAGACAGAATATCCAGAGTTAGCCATGTTTCAATCCCTGATGTCTCTCTGAAAAGGAAATCCTTGCCCTCAGCTCATCAACTTTATTATCCAGAGACTGAACATTAGCGAGCAATATACTCGGAAGCAGTAGGTGGTGTGCACACCTCCTGAATTGGACTAGAAGTTCCACTCCAAGATACATGGTTTAAAACAGACGTTCCGCTAGCGGAACGCCTCACCAATATCCAATGGTAGAGCGTGGCGCAAAATACAAATACCTCAAAATGCTATAACTTCAATTTCTCAAACATATGACTATTTTACACCATTTTAAAGACAAGACTCTCGTTAACCTGTTTGGGCTAGGGGGCAGTATTGAGAATTTTGGAAAAAATATGTGCCCATTTTTAACTGCCTCCTACACCAACTCAGAAGCTAGAATATGCATATTATTGTTCAGGTTTGGATAGAAAACACCCTAAAGTTTCTAAAACTGTTTGAATGGTGTCTGTGAGTATAACAGAACTCCTATGGCAGGCAAAAACCTGACAAGGTTTCATGCAGGAAGTACCCTGTCTGACAAGGAGTCGTGCGTCTTGCATCTGTTTATTGAAAAGTAAGGATCTTAGCTGTAACGTGACAATTCCCAGGGCTCCGATAGGCTCTCAGAACCCGGGAAATACCTGAAGGTTGACGAGGCAGCCTCAGGCTGAAACACATTATCGCCTTTGGTAAGTGGCGGATCAGAGGACCTTTGAATGAGGCGCGTGCACGATTCACTCCTGAGGAGAAATTTAATTCGGCTGTTTAGGCTCATTGCATATTCCCGGTGGGAATATTATCGCTTTTCTACGAGATAAATGGCATAAAAATTGGTTTTAAACAGCGGTTGACATGCTTCGAAGTACGGTAATGGAATATTTAGACATTTTTCGTCACGCCAATGCGCCATGCGCAAGACCGTGATGTAGCATTCTGATAGTGTCTAGAACTCACGAACAAAACGTTGCTGTTTGGATTTAACAATGGATTATTTGGGACCAAACCTACATTTGTTATTGGAGTAGAAGTCCTGGCAGTGTATTCTGACGAAGAACAAGCAAGGTAAGAACATTTTTCTTATAGGAAATGTGATTTTGGTGGAGGCTGACCTGGGTGGGTGTCTAAATAGCTAGCCCTGTGATGCCGGGCTATGTACTTAGATTATTGCAAAATGTGCTTCATCCGAAAAGCTATTTTAAAATCGGACATATCGAGTGCATAGAGGAGTAATGTATCTATAATTCTTAAAATAATTGTTATGCTTTTTGTGAACGTTTATCGTGAGTAATTTAGCAAACTGTTAGTAAATTCCCCGGAAGTTTGCGGGGGTTATGCTTTTTCTGAACGTCACATGCTAATGTAAAAAGCTGTTTTTTGATATAAATATGAACTTGATTGAACAGACATGCATGTATTGTATAACACAATGTCCTAGGTGTGTCATCTGATGAAGATCATCAAAGGTTAGTGCTGCATTTATCTGTGGTTTGGGTTTATGTGACATGATATGCTAGCTTGAAAAATGGGTGTCTGATTATTTCTGGCTGGGCACTCTGCTGACATAATCTAATGTTTTGCTTTCGTTGTAAAGCCTTTTTGAAATCGGACAGTGTGGTTAGATTAACGAAATTCTTGTCTTTAAATAGCTGTAAAATAGTCATATGTTTGAGAAATTGAAGTAATAGTATTTCAAACGATTCAAAAATCGCGCCACTGGATTTCAGTGGCTGTTACGTAGGTGGGACGAGTTCGTCCCACATGCGCCAGAGAGGTTAATCTAGCCACATTGTCCGATTTAAAAAAGGCTTCACAGCGAAAGCAAAACATTGTCACCCTGCCAAAAATAATCACACAGCCATTTTCAAAGAAAGCATATATGTCACAAAAACCAAAACCACAGCTAAATGCAGCACTAACCTTTGATGATCTTCATCAGATGACACACCTAGGACATTATGTTATACAATACATGCATGTTTTGTTCAATCAAGTTCATATTTATATCAAAAAACAGCTTTTTACATTAGCATGTGATGTTCAGAACTAGCATACCCACCGCAAACTTCTGGTGAATTTACTAAATTACTCACGATAAACGTTTACAAAAAACATAACAATTATTTTAAGAATTATAGATACAGAACTCCTTTATGCAATCGCGGTGTCAGATTTTAAAATAGCTTTTCGGGGAAAGCACATTTTGCAATATTCTGAGTAGATAGCCCGGCCATCACAGGCTAGCTAATTTGACACCCACCAAGTTTGGTGCTCACCAAACTCAGATTTACTATAAGAAAAATTGGATTACCTTTGCTGTTCTTCGTCAGAATGCACTCCCAGGACTTTTACTTCAACAACAAATGTTGTTTTGGTTCGAAATAATCCATAGTTATATCCAAATAGCTCTGTTTTGTTCGTGCGTTCATGCCAGTATCCGAAGGGTGACGCGCGGGCGCATTTCGTGACAAAAAAACTCAAAATATACTTATATACTTTGACATGCTTCCGTACTTCGAAGCATGTCAAACGCTGTTTCAAATATATTTTTATGCTATTTTTCTCGTAAAATAGCGATAATATTCCAACCGGGCGACATTATATTCATTCATAGACTGAAAGAAAAACATGCATGCGCACTCCATTGTCATTGTTCCCTGCCTGACCACTCACAAAAACTCCTGCTTTTTTTTGCCCAGAGACTGCAGAGACGTCATTCCACTTTCTGGCACCTTCTGAGAACCAATGGAAGCCTTAGAAAATGTCACGTTACAGCAGAGATGCTGTATTTTTGGTAGAGATGCCCTAGAAGGAGAACAAATTGTCAGACAGGGCACTTCCTGTATGGAATCTTCTCAGGTTTTGGCCTGCCATATGAGTTCTGTTATACTCACAGACACCATTCAAACAGTTTTAGAAACTTTAGAGTGTTTTCTTTCCAAATCTACTATGTGCATATTCTAGTTTCTGGGCAGGAGTAGTAACCAGATTAAATCGGGTAAGTTTTTATCCGGCCATGAAAATACTGCCCCCTATCCCAAACAGGTTAATGTTTTCACCATTCTAGATTGCAGCCGGTAGCAACAAGAAGAAGTGCTGCAATGTGTGTGGACCCAAGAAGGACAGGAAGAACAGTACACATTGAAAAAATGAAAAAAATACATTTGTAACACTCTGTCCCTCATGTGGTGTGTAGACCGATCTTAATTTGGGTTAAATTGGGCTCATTTATCATTTCCGTAAAATAATGTATGTAAAATGTGGTCCTTACAATTTGTTAAGTTCAAAGCAATAAACATCAATGGTGATGAATACCTTGTTTCATTTATATTTCATCAAGAGGACTTTTTTTTACCCATGTCTTCATTATAATAGATTTTGTTTTAAAAAATCATATTTTATAAAAATAAAAATGAATAGCGCTTTGAGTGAAAAATGTGATCAAACAGAGGTAAATGGCAAATATTAACCATGTATGCTTTATGTAGAGGTCAACATCTAAGTATTAAGTATTTTTACATACATTGTTATGGCTGTACTGTTTTAAAAACCCAGTAATGTGGGTCCATCAGACACAGGGAACATTGGGTGAATAACAAAAACATTAACACCACACAAGGGATAACTGTTATGAGCCAAATGGCAGTAAGACTGTGATATTTGTGTAACGGTCATCGTATGGAGTGGACCAAAATGCAGCGGGTATATTGATCTTGATCTTCTTATTTATTGAAGGAAAAAACACTTAAACAAAACAAACGACGGAAACAGTCCCTTAAGGTGCACAGACTATACAGGAAACAACCACCCACAAACACAAGAGAAAACTAACCCAACTAAATATGGCCTCCAATTAGAGACAACGACAACCAGCTGCCTCTAATTGGAGGTCATTATCAAAAACCCAACATAGAAATAGAAAACTAGATAAACACATAGAAATAGAAAATGTAGAACATAAACCAAAAAACCCAAACCACAAAAAACAAACACCCCCTGCCACGTCCTGACCAAACTACAATAACAAATAACCCCTTTTACTGGTCAGGACGTGACAATTTGGAATCGCGCCGGAAGGGATAGCTGACGTTTTAATGGATCCTGACCAATTGTGCTATTTTGTGTGTTTATTCGCATTGTTAGTAACTTTTTTGTACATAATGTTTGTGGTACAGTCTCTTATGACCAAAAAGAGCTTCTGGATAACAGAACAGTGATTATTCACCTCAAACTGGACAAAGATCTTTTCTTTAATGAGTCTGACGCAAAGGATATACTGTTGCTCCAGGACCAGGCAGAAATCCCTGTCATTCACATGAAGAGGAGACGGAGACACAGAGTCCGCAGATCCGGTCGCCTTGTAAGAATTTGTTGGCTAGTGAGTAACCCGCCTCTACCATCGGTCCTATTGGCCAACGTGCAATCATTGGAGAATAAACTGGACAAGCTCCGTTCGAGACTGTCCTACTAACGGGACATTAGAAACTGTTATATCTTGTGTTTCACTGAGTCGTGGCTGAACGACAACATGGATAATATACAGTTGGCTGAGTTTTCCGTATATCGGAAAGACAGAAAAGCTACCTCCGGTAAGACAAGGGGTGGTAGTCTGTGTCTATTTGTCAATAACAGCTGGTGCAAGCTCTAATATTAAGGCAGTCTCAAGGTTTTTCTCACCTGAGGTAGAGGAGTTTTCATCTATATTTTCCATAGCTATCTATTTACCATCACAAACTGATGCTGGCACTAAGACTGCACTAAGCAAGCTGTATAAGGCCATAGGCAAACAAGAAAATGCTCACCCAGAAGTGACACACCTAGTGGCCGGGGAATTTAATACAGGAAAACTTAAATCCGTTCTAACATCATGCCACATGTGCAACCAGAAGAAAAATAAACTCTAGACCACCGTTACTTCACACACAGAGAGGCTTACAAAGATTTCCCTCACCCTCTATTTGGTAAATCTGACAATGATTCTCTCCTCCTGATTCATGCTTACAAGCAGAAACTAAAGGTTCTGTTTTGGACTGTTTTGCTAGCATAGACTGTAATGTGATCCGGGATTCATCTGATAGCATTGAGGAGTACACCACATCAGTCAACAGCTTCATCAATTAGTGCATCGATGACGTTGTCGCCACAGTGACCGTACATACATATTCCAACCAGAAGCCATGGATTACAGACAACATCCGCACTGAGCTAAAGGCTACAGGTGAAGCTTTCAAGGAGCGGGACACTAATCCGGACACTTGTAAGAAATCCCGCTATGCCCTCAGATGAACCATCAAACAGGCAAAGCATCAATACAGGACTAAGATGGCATCCTACAACGCCATCTCTGATGCTTGTCAGATGGGGCAGGGCTTGCAAACTATTACGGCTTACAAAGGGACACCCAGCAGCAAGCTGCCCAGTGACACGAGGCTACCAGACGAGCTAAATGCTTTCTATGATTGCTCCGAAGCAAAACTGAAGAACGCATGAGAGCACCAGCTGTTCAGGACGACTGTGTGATCACGCTCTCCGTCATCGATGTGAGTCAACATTCACAAGGTCAACATTCACAAGGCCGCTGGGCCAGATGGATTACCTGGATGTGTACTCAGAGCAAGCATGGACCAACTGGCAAGTGCCTTCAGTGACATTTTCAAACTCTCCCTGACAGAGTCTGTAAAACCTACATGTTTCAAGCAGACCACCATAGTCCCTGAGCCCAATAACGCCAAAGTTGCCTGTCTAAATGACTACCGCCCCGTAGCACTCACGTCTGAATCCATGAAATATTTTGAAAGGCTGGTCATGGCTCACATCAACGCCATCATACCAGAAATCCTAGACACACTCCAATTCGCATACCGCCCCAACAGATCCATAGATGACACAATCTCAATTGCACTCCACACAGCCCTTTCCCACCTGGACAAAAGGAACACCTGTGTGAGAATGCTGTTAATTGACTACAGCTTAGCGTTCAACACCATAGAGCCCTCAAAGCTCATCACTAAGCTAAGAACCATGGGACTATACATCTCCCTCTGCAATTGGATCCTGGACTTCCTGACTGGCCACCTCCAGGTGGTAAGGGTAGGCAACAACACATCTGCCACTCTGATCCTCAACACGGGGCCCCTCCGGGGTGTGTGCTTAGTCCCCCCTGTACTCCCTGTTCACCCACGACTGCGTGGCTAAGCACAACTCCAACACCATTGTTAAGTTTGACGACAACACACCGGTTGTAGGCCTGATCACCGACAACGATGAGACAGACTATAAGGAGGAGGTCAGAGACACGGCATTGTGGTGCCAGGACAACAACCTCTCTTTCAACGTGAGCAAGACAAAGGAGGACTACAGGAAAAGGATGGCCAAGCACGCTCCCATTCACATCAACGGGGCAGTCCACATCACCAACAAACTATCATGGTCCAAACACAGGCGGTTGGTGGCACCTTAATTTGGGAGGACGTGCTCTTTGTAATGGCTGGAGTGGAATGGGTGGAATGCTATCAAATACATCAAACACATGTTTTCCATGTGTTTGATGACATTCCATTGACCCTGTTCCAGCCATTATTATGAGCCATCCTCTCCTCAGCAGTCTCCACTGGGTCCATACACACCAAGACAGTTGTGAAGAGGGCACGACAATGCCCATTCCCCCTCAGGAGCCGGAAAAGACTTGGCATGGGTCCCCAGATCCTCAAAAAGGTCTACAGCTGCACCATCAAGAGCATCCTGACTGGTTGCATCACCGTCTGGTATGGCAACTGCGACCTCCGACCGCAAGGCACCACAGAGGGTAGTACGTACGGCCCAGTACATCGCTGGGGCCAAGCTTCCTGCCATCCAGGACCTCTATACCAGGCAGTGTCAAAGGAAGGCCCTAAGTCATAAGCTGTTCTCTCTGCTACCGCACGGCAAGCAGTACCAGAGTGCCAGTTTAGGTCCAAGAGGCTACTAAACAGCTTCTATCCCCAAACCATAAGACTGCTGAACAATGAATCAAATGGCTATCTGGACTACTTGCATTGACCCCTTTTTTAATGCTGCTGCTACTGTTTGTTATCTATGCATAGTTTACCCCTACCTACATGTACATATTACCTCAATTACCTCAACTAACCTGTTCCCCCACACATTGACTCTGTACCGGTACCCCTGTATATATCCACATTATTGTTATTTTATTGTGTTACTTTTTTAAAACTTTTTTTAAACTATTATTTTCTTACAACTGCATCGTTGGTCAAGGGCTTGTAAGTAAGCGTAAGGCAGAGATGACTTCTCATGATTGGTCCTGATTATACAGTATACAGTAAGTCAGTCACCACCCAGCCTATTGACACTTGCTCTCTTCTGGCTTGGCCCTGAGAGAGAGAGAGAGAGAGAGAGAGAGAGGGAGATGGAGGGATGAGAGGAGGGAGGGAAGAGATAGGGGAAGAGGAATGAGATATAGGAGAGAAAATAAAAGTGTGATCAAAGCGTGTCTTGGCTCAGAGCCTGAGCTCTCCTCTCCTTATCCCCGGAACTGGGCTCTCAGCTGAGCCAGTGTCCCCAGCAAGCAGTTGCTCGCTGTCAATAGCACACACACATACACACGCTCACACATGCGCACACATGTAAGCGCACACATGTACAGTACACACAAACATACACACACAAAAAGACATGCACATTCACCCATATGCACACACGCATATTCACACACAGTAATAGCAGCACTGAAACGTGCACACACATACCTCCTTCTCTGTGTCCTTTCATTGTGGTTTGATGACGTTTCTGATTCTTAATACCCACCACTCCAGATCCCCAAACATTGAGAGTGAACCGCAGAGCGCAATTCAGTAGATTTAACTTTATTTCTCTCTCTCCCTCTCTCCCCTCTCACTTTCCCCTCTTCTCTTTGCAAACCTTTGCTCAGGGAAACTAAATCTATAACCAGCTTAGGCGTGTTAATGCATCAGACATTTTTAATCAGCGGTATTGAAAAGAGAGAGCAGCTCACAGTTAAGAATGTTGGCAGGGTGGAGGTGTGGAGAGGGAGAAAGGGAGGGAGCGAGAGAGAAAGAGAGGAGAAGCGATGGACCAGCGTTTCCTCATTTGTCTAGTTCTTTATTCATTTCTCCTCTCTCAGTAGGGATGGAGGGGTGCTCTTGGAGATAACATGGACACCGCGACACCATTCTAATTTTCTCCTCTCCTTTCTCCCTTCTTTCTCATCTCTTTCCTTTGAAGCCTGTCTAAAACAATACCAACAAAAGACACATTGTCTTTAGAAATGAAAAATTAATGATAAAGGCTTTACAAATAACCTGAACCGCCTGGTCTACTGCATATGGACCTGAACCTTCTAGTCTAGTGGGTATTGACATGAACCTTCTGGTCTAGTGTGAATTGACCTGAACCTTCTAGACAAGTGGGTATTGACCTGAACCTTCTAGTCTAGTGGGTATTGACATGAACCGTCTGGTCTAGTGTGAATTGACCTGAACCTTCTAGACAAGTGGGTATTGACCTGAACCTTCTAGTCTAGTGGGTATTGACCTGAACCCTCTACACTAGTGGGTATTGACCTGAACCTTCTAGTCTAGTGGGTATTGACCTGAACCTTCTAGACTAGTGGGTATTGACCTGAAACTTCTAGACTAGTGGGCATTGACCTGAACCTTCTAGTCTAGTGGGTATTGACCTGAACCTTGTACACTAGGGGGTATTGACCTGAACCTTCTAGTCTATTGGGTATTGACCTGAACCTTCTAGACTAGGGGGTATTGACCTGAACCTTCTAGTCTAGTGGGTATTGACCTGAACCTTCTAGTCTAGTGGGTATTGACCTGAACCTTCTAGTCTAGTGGGTATTGACCTGAACCCTCTAGACTAGTGGGTATTGACCTGAACCTTCTAGTCTAGTGGGTATTGACCTGAACCTTCTAGACTAGTGGGTATTGACCTGAAACTTCTAGACTAGTGGGCATTGACCTGAACCTTCTAGTCTAGTGGGTATTGACCTGAACCTTGTACACTAGGGGGTATTGACCTGAACCTTCTAGTCTATTGGGTATTGACCTGAACCTTCTAGACTAGGGGGTATTGACCTGAACCTTCTAGTCTATTGGGTATTGACCTGAACCTTCTAGTCTATTGGGTATTGACCTGAACCTTCTAGTCTAGTGGGTATTGACCTGAACCTTCTAGTCTAGTGGGTATTGACCTGAACCTTCTAGACTAGGGGGTATTGACCTGAACCTTCTAGTCTAGTGGGTATTGACCTGAACCTTCTAGTCTAGTGGGTATTGACCTGAACCTTCTAGACTAGGGGGTATTGACCTGAACCTTCTAGACTAGGGGGTATTGACCTGAACCTTCTAGTCTATTGGGTATTGACCTGAACCTTCTAGACTAGTGGGTATTGACCTGAACCTTCTAGTCTAGTGGGTATTAACCTGACCTTCTAGTGGTTATTGACCTGAACATTGTAGTGTATCAGGAATCAACATAGGACCCAAGTGCAGACTGCGTGAAGTAACACTGTTTATTGTAACCACAGTGGCAGGCAAACGACAGGTCAAGGCAGAGAGGGGTTGATAATCAAGAGCATAGGCCAAGGTACCGGACGGCAGGCAGGCTCAGGGTCAGAGACGGCGGGTATAGGGTCAGTACAGGCAAAAGTTAAAAACCAGGAGGACGAGAAAAAGAGACACTAGGGAAAACCAGGAGTTGAGAAAAACGCTGGTAGGCTTGAATAAACAAAACGAACAGGCAACAGACAACAGACAGAAAACACACAGAAATACATAAATACATAGAGGATAATAGGGAAGATGGGCGACCCCTGGAGTGGGGTGGAGACAAGTGTAACAGGGTTGGTTATGTTTCCACTTACCTCTAAAGCAATGTGTACTTAATGTTCAAGCATTCGTATTGGTTGGTTCAACTGATGACAATAAGGTGTGTTGTGATTGGCCCCGCTTGCAGATAGGGGGAGATCGCGAACGTCAGGTCTTCCCAGTATGAAAATGTGATGCAAGGGGTAGGTCACGTTCTGAATACTGTTTTATATTTTATATTTTACAATGTGTACAAGTTTGCTGTACGTTACTGATTTATACATGTGTGGGTATATGGTACCTGTTAGGGATTGAGGGGCTTTATGGAATGTGCTTTGGCATATGATTGCTGTAGATAAGTGTTAGCTAGCATACACCGTTGTAATGGTCACATAAGCCCACTGCTAACACAGTTGTCTTCATGCTACAGCTTTTGCCATCGACAGCCATCAGTATCATTAAGCCCTGCACAACTACCGTGCTGTTTCTCATTTAACAACAGGTATTTACACATGTTATATTTTGTATTGTATTTTTGTATTTTGTGAGCCCAGTATGAAAATGTGATGCAAGGGCTTTTGCCATCGACAGCCATCAGTATCATTAAGCCCTGCACAACTACCGTGCTGTTTCTCATTTAACAACAGGAATAAATGATGCTCAACTGGGACCACTGGCTGATGTGATTTATTAGGAGAAAACACAACGCAAGGAGAGTACGATATACATCTGTTACACTGGTGCCGTGACTCGTCTTCTTGTCTTCGCCGGACGTCACGTGGAGGGATCCGAGACCCGGCTTCAAGAAGTACTGTGGTTGCTGATGCACGCCAGAGGGCTAGGTTTCGCTTTCTGCACAAGTGGAATTCTCAGGGAGCTCCTGGTAGCATGAGTGAGTGGGGGAAATATAATGTACTGGTTATTACTTGTATGTGGTGATGCTATGATTATTTAGTGATGTAATTGTGCTGTTATGCTAGTAACCTTCCGAAGCCAATTAACGTGAGGGCAACGCCATTTTCTACCACACGGTGGCGACAACTATTTATGATGGCGTTTCTTGTTACTTTTCTGTGTTGATTCTTGGTCTTGTTAGACATCTACTACTGAACGTTTGTTTTGGGTGGATTATGTTCATTTCGACTTGATAGAATTGTTCATATTGATTGTGATTTTTTATTTTTTTTGTCTAAATATTTACATTAAAAAAATATATATATATTTTAATTTTATTTTAAAAATTGAAAGTTTTGGGAGAGGTAGGGGAGTTTTCATGTTTAACCCTTCACCGCCAGTGGGTAGGGGGGCAGCTATTTCTCCAGTTGCTTCCACACCTCTGGCCAGGCCAACTGCACAGGCAAGTGTGCGCTTTCCACATGATTTAGAGCTACCTCAACTCAGTGCATTCGAGCCAGTTTCACCTAGTCCTAGGAAGGAGGATGTCTCTATGGATTTCCTGGCAGACATTGTTAAGCAGATAGGTCACTCCATAGGTGAAAATATTGCCTCTTGTTTGGAATTAAAGGCTATAGGAGATGGGGTAGGACAGAAGGTCGATTATGTTGGTGGTACCATGGCTGGGGCCAGCTCTAGTCTAAATGTAGTGGTGAAAAATGATGTCAGGGAACCAGTGTGTTTCAGGGGGGATGGTTCAGAGAAATGCACAGTGCATGAGTGGGAGGAGACCATGTTAGCGTACATGCAGAGGAAGGGCTATGATGGGCAGGAGAGGTCAGATGAAGTTTTGGGTAAACTGTCAGGGCGGGCACGTGACGTGGTAAGAGTAAGCCTACGCAGTAACCCAGTTGACTTAAGCCAGGGCCCTAGACCAGTTTTTGACATTCCGAAGCGTCACTTTAGCGACACAGTCAACTCCGATCACTTACTTATGCACAGTCAAAGTATCCTGCCCATAGGTTAGAGTTTTTTGCTTTACGGTGGGCTGTCTGTGAGAAATTTAGTCATTGGCTAAGGGGCAAGCCTTTTACTGTATGGACAGACAACAACCCATTAACGTACATGCTGTCCAAGCCCAAATTGGACGCCTGTGAACAGAGATGGGTTGCTAAACTCGCTCCATTTGAGTTTGACATCAAGTACATTCCCGGTCCAAAAAATGTCATTGCTGATGCACTCAGTAGACAGCCATTTGTGCAGCCGAGTGCTCTTCACCGCATCACAAGGGTTCCATACAAGGCCTTGCTGGAAGAAGCTGCGGGAGTACGTGCTGAGAAGGTGCAAGATGTGTTCCGCTGGTCGACCCACCCATTCGACCTCGAAAGCTGCTCACCGTCAATTGAGGCAGATGCCTGTGAAATTGTCATGGACTGCCAAACCTCCTCCTATCCTTCTCCTGGTTCTCTGTCAAAGGAAGCGGTGTCAGCAGTCCTGAGGTCGCAAGGGGAGGCTGGTCTACAGAACTGTGCGCTGCTACTGCCTCAGCTCACTCAGTCACTGGTGCCGTCTGAGATGTCAGATGTGAGAGTGCTATCCCGTGACGACCTGATATCAAAGCAGCGCCAGGATGACGCTCTCGCCAGAGTTGTCTTCTACGTGGACAGGGGCCGTAGACCTTCTAGGAGGGAACGTGGCCATGAACCACTCGAGGCTCTGCGGATTCTGAAGACCTGGGAGAAGCTCACTCTGAAAATGGGTGTACTGTATCGCGTTACCAAAAGTTTGCTGTCAAAGAAGAAGACGTACCAGTATGTAGTACCCACCTCAATGAGGGCGACAGTTTTGAAGGGTGTCCATGATGAAGCCGGTCATCAGGGGCAACAGCGGACGTTGTACTTGACGAGACAGAGGTTCTTCTGGCATGGTCTGGAGTCGGATGTCAGAGAGTATGTCAAGACCTGCAAGAGGTGTGTGTTCAGTAAGGCCCCCGAGCCAGAGGCCAGAGCTCCACTGGAGAACATCATCACGACTGAGCCCCTCGAGTTGGTGTGCGTGGACTTCTGGTCTGCTGAAGACTCTAACAACAAGTCCTTGGATGTCCTGGTCGTCACTGACCATTTTACTAAGATGGCCCATGCCTTCTTGTGTCCGAACCAATCAGCTAAAGCAGTGGCCATTCAGCTATGGAACAACATCTTCTGTGTGTATGGTTTTCCTCGTCGTATCCACTCTGACCAAGGGGCCAACTTTGAAAGTAAATTGATTGCTGAGTTGTTGAGTGCTGCAGGAGTCCAGAAGTCGCACACAACTCCCTACCATCCAATGGGGAACGGGGGAGTTGAAAGGTTCAATAGAACGCTGGGAAACATGATCAGGGCTTTACCTACAAGAGCGAAGCACAGGTGGCCCCAGAAGCTGAAGTCATTGACCTTTGCCTACAACTGTACGGTCCATGAAACCACGGGCTACGCTCCTTTCCAGTTGATGTTTGGGAGAACCCCACGTCTGCCTGTCGACATGATGTTTGGTACGGTGCTGCAAGACTCAGAGGTTGTAGACTATGACGAGTACATAAAGTCCCTGACGAGAGACCTGAGGGAGGCCATGGAGACGGTACAGGTGTCGGCAACCAAACAGCTGAAGAGGCATGCGGGCCTCTACAACAGGAAGATCAGAGGGGCTCCAGTGGAGGTCGGTGATCGGGTGCTGCTGGCGAATAAGGGTGAACGTGGAAAGAGGAAGCTGGCGGATCGTTGGGAGAACAACCTCTATATTGTTACGGAGAAGAATAGCGACATCCACATCTTCAATATACAGAACATGTCGACTGGCCAGGAGAAAACGGTCCACCGTAATCTGATAATGCCTGTAAACTTCTTGCCTCTACCTGACACTGCCTTGGAGACACCTAATATGGGAGACCGTGAGGATCCGAGTGAGGAGATGGAGGACTCATCCGTGAACGATATACCAGAAATGGACATTGGTGAGAGGACTAGTGTGTGGGTATCAGAACAGACCTCGGGGGAAGGACAGCCGGAGCACTCTGAAAAAGAAACCCCAGATGTGCTGGAAGATGGGCCACTGGCGAGGGACCCTCAGAACTCACCACATTCTGAGGGTGCCAGTGGTGGCACAAGCGTGTCAGAGCTAACCTTTGGAGAAGAAATGTCCGAACCCTCTGAAGAAGAAAGGCATTCTGAAGATGCCGCTGGTAGCACAAGCTCCAGCAACAGTCACAGAACCCTTGACCTTGACTATCCACCGACTGTGGAAAGTGACCCACCAGTGGTGGTTGTAGGTGAACAGGTTAAACGTAATAACTCTGTTAGGCCTGTCAGGTCAGGGGCTGGTCGGGTTAAGAAACGCCCAGTGAGACTCATAGAGACTATGCAGACACAGAGGGTTTTTCATACAGAATTCATTAGAATACCTGTGTGGGTGTAGGATTAGAATCCAAGTCTGTAGCCCATTTCATTTTTTTTTTCTCATTCAAGAGACCCCATGGAGGTCATGGGTCAGAGGTCAAGTAGACCAAGGTTTTTCTGTGAGGTTCTCATTGTCACTGAGTGTGCTGAACATGTAACAGGCATGTTTTCCTACGGGGTCTTTTAATTCCCCTAATTCTCTTTGGAGAATAGTCTTTGCACTGGAATATTTGGTGACATGTATTGCAAGGTATTGCGTACCTCATTTTGTTTCTTTATAGTGTGCAAGTGTAATTCAGCAGGGGAGAATGTAACAGGGTTGGTTATGTTTCCACTTGCCTCTAAAGCAATGTGTACTTAATGTTCAAGCATTCGTATTGGTTGGTTCAACTGATGACAATAAGGTGTGTTGTGATTGGCCCCGCTTGCAGATAGGGGGAGATCGCGAACGTCAGGTCTTCGCAGTATGAAAATGTGATGCAAGGGGTAGGTCACGTTCTGAATACTGTTTTATATTTTATATTTTACAATGTGTACAAGTTTGCTGTAAGTTACTGATTTATACATGTGTGGGTATATGGTACCTGTTAGGGATTGAGGGGCTTTATGGAATGTGCTTTGGCATATGATTGCTGTAGATAAGTGTTAGCTAGCATACACCGTTGTAATGGTCACATAAGCCCACTGCTAACACAGTTGTCTTCATGCTACAGCTTTTGCCATCGACAGCCATCAGTATCATTAAGCCCTGCACAACTACCGTGCTGTTTCTCATTTAACAACAGGTATTTACACATGTTATATTTTGTATTGTATTTTTGTATTTTGTGAGCCCAGTATGAAAATGTGATGCAAGGGCTTTTGCCATCGACAGCCATCAGTATCATTAAGCCCTGCACAACTACCGTGCTGTTTCTCATTTAACAACAGGAATAAATGATGCTCAACTGGGACCACTGGCTGATGTGATTTATTAGGAGAAAACACAACGCAAGGAGAGTACGATATACATCTGTTACACAAGTACAAGGACAGGTGAAACAGATCAGGGCGTGACATAGTGTGTATTTAGCTGAACCTTATGGACTAGTGGGTATTCACCTGAACCATCTAGTCTAGTGGGGTTTGACCTGAACATTCTAGTTTAGTGGGATTTGACATGAACCTTCTTGTCTAGTGAGTATTGACCTGAACCTTCTAGTTTAGTGAGTATTGACCTGAACCTTCTAGTTCAGTGGGGTTTGACCTGAACCTTCTAGTTTAGTGGGGTTTGACCTGAACCTTCTAGTTTAGTGCTATTTGCCCTGAATCTTCTAGATTAGTGGTGTTTGACCTGAACCTTCTAGTTTAGTGGGGTATGACCTCAACCTTCTAGTTTAATTGAATTTGACCTGAACCTTTTTGTTTAGTAGGATTTTACTTGGACATTCTAGTTTAGTGGGATTTGACCTGAACCTTCTAGTTTAGTGGGGTTTGACCTGAGCATTGTAGTATTTTGGGATTTGACCTGAACCTTCTAGTTTAGTGCTATTTGCCCTGAATCTTGTATTTTAGTGGGATTTGACCTGAACCTTCTAGTTTAGTGGGAATTGACCTGAACCTTCTAGTTTAGTGGCATATAACCTGAACCTTCTAGTTTAGTAGGATTTGACCTGAACATTCTAGTTTTGTGGGGTTTGAGCTGAACATTCTAGTTTAGTGGGATTTGACCTGAACATTCTAGTTCGGTGGGGTTTGACCTGAACATCTTAGTTTAGTGGGGCTTGACCTGAACATTCTAGTTTAGTGGGAAATGACATGAACATTCTAGTTTAGTGGGGATTGACCTGAACATTCTAGTTTAGTGCTATTTGACCTGAACCTTCTAGTTTAGAAGGTTTGACCTGAACCTTCTAGTTTAGTGGGGTTTGACCTGAACCTTCTAGTTTAGTAGGATTTGTCCTACATCTTCTAGTTTAGTGGGATTTGACCTGGACATTCTAGTTTTTTGGGAATAGACCTGAACCTTCTAGTTAAGTGGGATTTGACCTGCAACTTCTAGTTTAGTGGGGTTTCACCTGGACATTCTAGTTTAGTGGGGTATGACCTCAACCTTCTAGTTTAATTGGATTTGTCCTGAAACTTCTAGTTTAGTGGGATTTGCCCTGAACCTTCTAGTTGATTGTGATTTACCATGAACCTTGTATTTTAGGAGGGTTTGACCTGAACCTTCTAGTTTAGTGGGGTTTGACCTGAGCATTCTAGTTTAGTGGGATTTGACCTGAACATTCTAGTTCGGTGGGGTTTGACCTGAACATCTTAGTTTAGTGGGGTTTGACCTGAACATTCTAGTTTATTGGGGATTGACATGAACATTCTAGTTTAGTGGGGATTGACCTGAACATTCTATTTTAGTGAGGTTTGACCTGAACCATCTAGTTTAGTGGGATTTGAGCTGAACCTTCTAGTTGAATTTGATTTTTCCTGAACCTTCTAGTTTAATGGGAATTTACTTGGACATTCTAGTTTAGTGGGATTTGCCCTGAACCTTCTAGTTTAGTGGGATTTGACATGACCCTTCTAGTTTGGTGTGATTTACCATGAACCTTGTATTTTAGTAGGGTTTGAACCTGAACCTTCTAGTTTAGTGGGATTTGACCTGAACCATCTAGATTAGAGGGGTTTGACCTGAACCTTCTAGTTTAGAAGGATTTGTCTTGCACCTTCTAGTTTAGTGGTATTTGACCTGGACATTCTAGTTTATTGGGAATTGACCTGAACCTTCTAGTTTAGTGGGGTTTGACCTGAACCTTCTATTTTAGTGGGTATGACCTCAACTTTCTCGTTTAATGGGATTTGACCTGAACCTTCTAGTTTAGTGGGATTTGACCTGAACTTTCTAGTTTAGTGGGATTTGTCCTGCACCTTCTAGTTTAGTGGGATTTGACCTGGATATTCTAGTTTATTGGGAATTTACCTGAACCTTCTAGTGTACTGGGATTTGACCTGAACCTTCTAGTTTAGTGGGGTTTGACCTGAACCTTCTAGTTTAGTGGTGTATGACCTCAACCTTCTAGTTTAATTGGATTTGTCCCGAACCTTCTAGTTTAGTGCTATTTGCTCTGAATCTTGTATTTTAGTGGGATTTGACCTGAACCTTCTAGTTTAGTGGGTATGACCTCAACTTTCTCGTTTAATGGGATTTGACCTGAACCTTCTAGTTTAGTGGGATTTGACCTGAACTTTCTAGTTTAGTGGGATTTGTCCTGCAACTTCTAGTTTAGTGGGATTAGACCTGGATATTCTAGTTTATTGGGAATTGACCTGAACCTTCTAGTGTACTGGGATTTGACCTGAACCTTCTAGTTTAGTGGGGTTTGACCTGAACCTTCTAGTTTAGTGGGGTATGACCTCAACCTTCTAGTTTAATTGGATTTGTCCTGAACCTTCTAGTTTAGTGCTATTTGCTCTGAATCTTGTATTTTAGTGGGATTTGACCTGAACCTTCTAGTTTAGTGGTATTTATCCTGAACCTTCTAGTTTAGTAGGATTTGACCTGAACCTTCTAGTTTAGTGGGGTTTGACCTGAACATTCTAGTTTAGTGGGATTTGACCTGAACCTTCTAGATTAGAGGGGTTTGACCTGAACCTTCTAGTTTAGTGGTATTTGACCTGGACATTCTAGTTTTCTGGGATTTGACCTGAACCTTCTAGTTTAGTGGGGTTTGACCTGAACCTTCTAGTTTAGTGGGGTATGACCTCAACCTTCTAGATTAGAGGGGTTTGACCTGAACCTTCTAGTTTAGTGGTATTTGACCTGGACATTCTAGTTTTCTGGGATTTGACCTGAACCTTCTAGTTTAGTGGGGTTTGACCTGAACCTTCTAGTTTAGTGGGGTATGACCTCAACCTTCTAGTTTAATGGGATTTGACCTGAACCTTCTAGTTTAGTGGGATTTTACTTGGACATTCTAGTTTTTTAGGATTTGACCTGAACCTTCTAGTTTAGTGGGATTTGACTTGAACCTTCTAGTTTAGTGGGGTTTGACCTGAACATTCTAGATTTGTGGGATTTGACCTGAACCTTGTAGTTTAGTGGGGTTTGACCTGAACCTTCTAGTTTAGTGGGATTTGCCATGAATCTTGTATTTTAGTGGGGTTTGACCTGAACCTTCTAGTTTAGTGGTGTTTGACCTGAAGCTTCTAGTTTAGTGGGGTTGGACCTGAACATTCTAGTTTAGTGGGATTTGACGTGAACATTCTAGTTTAGTGAGGTTTGACCTGAACCTTCTAGTTTAGTGAGATTTGAGCTGAACCTTCTAGTTTAGTGGGATTTGACCTGAAACTTGTAGTTTTGTGGGATTTGACCTGAAACTTGTAGTTTAGTGGGGTTTGACCTGAACATTCCAGTTTAGTGGGATTTGAAGTGAACCTTGTAGTTTAGTGGGATTTGACCTGAACCTTCTAGTTTAGTGGGGTTTGACCTGAACATTCTAGGTTAGTGGGATTTGACCTGAACCTCCTAGTTCAGTGGGGTTTGACCTGAACATTCTAGTGTAGTGGGAATTGACCTGAACCTTGTAGTCAGGTGTTTTTTTTTCTTCCAGACTCTAAGATCGGAGTCAGGGTTGTTCAGGTAATAGACTGAGTCATTCAGATACAATTTGTTTCTTAAGACAATTCCTTTTTCCAGTACATTCTCGTACATGGTTCAATTTGTGTATATTCTGGTCTCTAATTCCCTGAGATCTTTTCTAACCAGTATTGACCCATGATAGTCTCCAGGATGTAACCCATTTTAAGAGGGATGTTGTGGATTGCTGCATTATTAGACTGCAGAAGCCCCGATAAAACAATAAATAACAACAGCAACATAAAATACTATGAATGGGGTTGTTTTTTATCCTTTTATTGCAGGCCCGGTAAATAAACTCCTATCCCTGCTGTCGCAACATACTTGATATGGGTGGGAGTCTATACCGTTCCATGCCGGGGAGTTCTAATGGCCTCCCATCGAGTGGGAAAGGAGTCGGAATATGTTGGAAAGTTGGAGGGGTTGAGAGAGGTATAGAGAGAGGAGAGTGGAAAGGCAATGTGTCCTTCTCCCTCCTGGCTACATTAATGTAATGTATTCTATATACAGTATATTTAGTAACAGTAGATCCATTATAATCACATCCTTTTTGGGCTAAATTGGATTAAGGAACGCTGGGAAGGTCCGAGTGTGTTTATCCAAAGAGGGAGGATGGCAGTCTATGGTGTGTGAAATGTGCCTAATCAACACTGTGTATGCGTGTGCATGTGTGTGCGTGTGTGTGTACGTTCTCTGACCTGGTCACCCCACTGTGTTGATGTTGGGGTGATACTGTAATGGCCTACCAGCTCTCACATTCTCACCTCAGAATTAGACATTCATCCATGTTTCTCAAATTTCAAAGTTGTTTCAAACGTTGCATTTCAAAGTGTTTAAGTTTAAGATCAGATACTAACTCTGTATTGTTAAGGTAAGGGTTAAGGTTTGGGATAGGCTTTAAACAAAAATATAAAAAATAACTTTCTATCACTGGATCCAAACTTGCAACCTTTGGAATCTGAAGCACATGGAATCAGAGGCAGATGCTTACGCCCATCCGCCATCCCTGTTCACAACGCACTAGAAAAAAACAAAACCTACTTCAAAGTAACAGCACTCACTGTTTCCCCTAGTGGCCCGTTTCCATGTCATCTCCCGACGTCCTCAGAGATGGATGAACGTCGAATACTGACTTGTGGGGTGGGACCTGCTTGGGAATGAGAGCCTTCGTAAGGTCTCAGGCTGAATAGGCCTCTGATAGTTCCCCTCCTCTGCCTGTCATATCATAGCATGCATGGCATATACAGCATACTAAAAAGTTTATTTGTGAATGAATGTCTTATTCAATGTAAAATACCTTAAAAAAGTGTCTTTGATCACTATTGATGAGATTTGATCTAAGTTTATTTGTGAATGAATGTCTTATTCAATGTAAAATTAAAAAAGTGTCTTTGATCACTATTGATGAGATTTGATCTAAGCTCTTAATAAATAATCCTCTGTGTAGGTCAGGCTGTTAAATGTGGCGTGCTGGGTAATGAGTGCGGTGATCTATCTATCTATCAGGTCCAGGGTGGAGTGATGCTCCATGGGTAGTTTTTCGTTTTCCTCCACCTCGTTAATAATTTAAAAGGACTCAGCAATCAAACCAAAACTCAATTTAATTACCTTGTACAGTAGCTCATCCATATGCATGAGCCCAAGCCTATTTAGACGGGAGAGATACTGTCACGCTACACAGCACTCTGATAAATGGAATCCAAAATCCCTCTTTCCCTCTCACCATCATATTCAAATTTTTTCAATGTCGGTTTCCTTTTTGCTGTCTCACTTTCTCCCTCCATGTCTTTCTCTGTCTGTATGTCTGTCCATCTGTCTGTCCATCTGTCTCTGTGTGTACACATGCACACTTGTGTGTTGTGAATGTATAAGAGATTGCAAGTATGAATTGAGCCTGAGAGGTAGAGAAAGTGACAAAACAGGATGTTGTATGGGGAGGGAGAGTATTATGTTTTTACCATTATTTAAATAGGCAAGTCAGCTAATATCAAATTCTTCTTTACAAGCAGTTACCACTGCTCACACAATGATTTATCCAGTCAACACAGTCACACTCAACACAGTTACCGCTGCTTACTCAATGATTTATCCAGTCAACACAGTCACACTCAACACAGTTACCGCTGCTTACTCAATGATTTCTCAGTCAACACTGTCACAGTCAACACAGTCAGAGTCAACATATTTACCACTGCATACAAAACTGCTGTAGGTTCTACACTCAACAGACAAACACACACAGGAGCATGCATGCACACACAATTTGTGAACTGATATCAATGTTTGTAAATGTTTGTTTGTGTGTGCATACATGCATGTGTGTGTTTGTGTGTCTGTCTGTCTGTGTGTGTGGGTGTGTATTTATGTGTTCATATGTGTGTATGTGTGTGTGTATGTGTGTGTATGTGTGTGTGTGTGTGTGTGTGTGTGTGTGTGTGTGTGTCCACATGTACAGTATGTGTCTGTGAACTTGGTGGGCTGTAAGGTAGATTTACTAACCTCCTCATCCCACATCCCTGCCCTGAAAAACAAAACAGAAGAAAACAAAAGATGGAGCATAGAGGTGACATTCACCATTTCTATCTGTCCACTAGGCTTTAGACAGGGGTTTATAAATCACCATTTCTATCTGTACACTAGGCTTTAGAGAGGGGTTGATATTTCACCATTTCTATCCGTCCACTAGGCTTTAGACAGGGGTTTATAAATCACCCTTTCTATCTGTCCACTAGGCTTTAGAGAGGGGTTGATATTTTACCATTTCTATCCATCCACTAGGCTTTAGACAGGGGTTGATAAATCACCCTTTCTATCTGTCCACTAGGCTTTCCTTTTCTTCTATCCTCTGTTGTCTTTTCTTCCTATAAATACATGATGACCTTGTGTCCATCACCTGCGTGTACGTCTGTAGTTTTTCTAGAAAAGAGATGTTGGCAATTGCAGTTGTCAAACTCAGTTGTCAAACTTCAGTAAAAATAAAAAGTAAATACAATACATCAAATTACTGAATTCGACAGATTTTCTTGTTATTTTTAATTTACGGACAACACTCAGACAACACTCAGACATAATTTACAAACGCAGTGTTTGTGTTTAGTGAGTCCGTCAGATCAGAGGCAATAGGGATGACAAAAAGTCCTATCGATAGGTATGTGAATTGGACCATATTGCTGTCCTGCTTGAGCATTGTAAATGTAACGAGTACTTTTGGGTGTCAGGGGAAATGTGTGGGAGTAAAAAAAACATTATTTTCTTTAGGAATGTAGTGGAGTAAAAGTAAATATAATTAGTATATACAATACCGTTGTTAAAAGTTAGCAGAACTATAGATCCCCATAGTGAAAGCTAGCTAGCTGAAGCCTTGCCCAAAAAGGTATGATGCTAATAGTAAACTACGCAACAGGCTAAAGTACATAATATGTTAAGCTAATTTGCAAATATATAGCCTTTTGTTTTTTCTCTGCTCTGGCTTTCTCCAGCGTAAGAGCATCTGTAGCCCCATTGTTCTATTCCCAGCATGCTCTCCTTTGGTGCTAGCTATCTGCTGGCTCTGTAAGTTGAGGCTGATATCAGGATAAAGTGGCTATAAGAGAGACTGGTATATGGGGGAGTGACTGTCTTGCTTGGGGGCAATCTCCTGGGTCTAACACTGACAGCATCAGACCATGGGAGGGTCACATGGGAAGGCTGGGCTGTGGTAAGAGGACAGAATGCATGCATCTGTGTGTGAGGGGGGAGAGGGTTGTGTATTAGTGTGTGTATGTGCGTATGTAGTTCCGTGAATTCGTGTGTATGTGTGTGTGTGTGTGTGTGTGTGTGTGTGTGTGTGTGTGTGTGTGTGTGTGTGTGTGTGTGTGTGTGTGTGTGTGTGTGTGTGTGTGTGTGTGTGTGTGTGTGTGTGTGTGTGTGTGGAGATGTAAAGAGGATTGAGTGGGGAAGCAAAGCGGTAATCACAAACTGCCACAGGTGGTTATCCAGACCGGCCGCTTGCCCACACCACGCATCCAGACACATACACACACACACACAGACACACACACACACACACCAGTCGTCCCTACCAATGGCCAAATGGAGGTTTATCAGACGCCTAGCGTAGAAAACGGCAAATCTTTTCCTCAATACATTAGAGGTTTCAGGGGGAGACACCTGTTGGTTACAACTTTAAGTTGTACAGACAAATGGAGGCACATGGGAACTGAAAAAAACCCACTAAACACTATTATGGAGAAAAAGATAATAGACAGAGGAAGAGAAAGAGAAAGAGAGGGAGAGAGAGAGATAGAGGGAGAAGGAGAGAGAAGAAAAAATAAAAAAGAAAGAGAGAGAGAGAGGGATAGAGAGAGACAGAGAGAGAGGGGGGATAGAGGATAGGGGGGATAGAGAGAGAGGGGGGGATAGGGAGAGAGGGGGGATAGAGAGAGAGGGGGGATAGAGGAGAGGGGGGGATAGAGAGAGAGGGGGGATAGGGAGAGAGGGGGGGATAGGGAGAGAGGGGGGATAGAGAGAGAGGGGGGATAGAGGAGAGGGGGGATAGAGAGAGAGGGGGGATAGAGAGAGAGAGGCAAAGAGAGAGAGGGGGGATAGAGGAGAGAGGGAAAGAGAGAGAGAGGGGGGGATAGAGAGAGAGGGGGGATAGAGAGAGAGGGGGGATAGAGAGAGAGGGAAAGAGAGAGAGAGGGGGGATAGAGGAGAGGGCGTGGCGGAGGAAACGTCCTCATCCAGTCTCCAGCTGTTTAATGTCAGGATTTGGGTCATTAATGTTACACATCATTCTCTGGGATTTAAATGGTCCTACTGAAGAGGAATGTTATACACAGTATCTATAAACTCAGCAAAAAAAGAGAAGTCCCTTTTTCAGGACCCTGTCTTTCAAAGATAATTCTTAAAAATCCAAATAACTTCACAGATCTTCATTGTAAAGGGCTTAAACACTGTTCCCCATGCTTGTTCAATGAACCATAAACAATTCATGAACACGCACCTGTGGAACGGTCGTTAAGACACTAACAGCCTACAGACGGTAGGCAATTAAGGTGCCAGTTATGAAAACATCACACCTGCAGGACAGGTACAGGATGGCAACAAAAACTATTCGAGTTACACCAGGAACGCACAATCCCTCCATCAGTGCTCAGACTGTCCGCAATAGGCTGAGAGAGGCTGGACTTAGGGCTTGTAGGCCTGTTGTAAGGCAGGTCCTCACTAGACATCACCAGCAACAATGTCGCCTATGTGCACAAACCCACCATCGCTAGACCAGACAGGACTGGCAAAAAGTGTTCTTCACTGATGAGTCGCGGTTTTGTCTCACCAGGGGTGATGGTCGGATATGTATTTATCGTAGAAGGAATGAGTGTTACACTGAGGCCTGTACTCTGGAGCAGGATCGATTTGGAGGTGGAGGGTCCGTTATGGTCTGGGGTTGGTGTGTCACAGCATCATCGGACTGAGCTTGTTGTCATTGCAAGCAATCTCAATGCTGTGTGTCACAGGGAAGACATCCTCCTCCCTCATGTGGTACCCTTCCTGCAGGCTCATCCTGACATGACCCTCCAGCATGACAATGCCACCAGCCATTCCGCTCGTTCTGTGCATGATTTCCTGCAAGACAGGAATGTCAGTGTTCTGCCATGGCCAGCGAAGAGCCCGGATCTCAATTCCTTTGAGCACGTCTGGGACCTGTTGGATCGGAGGGTGAGGGCTAGGTCCATTCCCCCCAGAAATGTCCGGGAACTTGCAGGTGCCTTGGTGGAAGAGTTGGGTAACATCTCACAGCAAGAACTGGCAAATCTGGTGTAGTCCATGAGGACGAGATGCACTGCAGTACTTAATGCAGCCACACCAAATACTGACTGTTAATTTTGATTTTGATTTCCCCCCCTTTGTTCAGGGACACATTATTCCATTTCTGTTAGTTACATGTCTGTGGAACATGTTCAGTTTATGTCTGTTGTTGAATCTTGTTATGTACATACAAATATGTACTCATATTAAATTTGCTGAAAATAAACGCAGTTGACATTGAGATGACATTTGTATTTTGTTTTTTATATACAGTTGAAGTCGGAAGTTTACATACACCTTAGCCAAATACATTTTAACTCAGTATTTTTCACAATTCCTGACATTTAATCCTAGTAACACTTCCCTGTCTTAGGTCATTAGGATCACCACTTTATTCTAAGAATGTGAAATGTCAGAATAATAGTAGAGAGAATGATTTATTTAGGATTTCATTTCTTCCATCACATTCCCAGTGGGTCAGAAGTTTACATTCACTCAATTAGTATTTGGTAGCATTGCCTTTACATTGTTTAACTTGGGTCAAACATTTCAGGTAGCCTTCCACAAGCTTCCCACAATAACTTGGGTGAATTTTGGCCCATTCCTCCTGACAGAGCTGGTGTAACTGAGTCAGGTTTGTAGGCCTCCTTGCTCGCACACACTTTTTCAGTTCTGCCCACACATTTTCTATAGGATTGAGGTCAGGGATTTGTGATGGCCACTCCGATACCTTGACTTTGTTTTCCTTAAGCCATTTTGCCACAACTTTGGAAGTATGCTTGGGGTCATTGTCCATTTGGAAGACCCATTTGCGACAAAGCTTTAACTTCCTGACTGACGTCTTGAGATGTTGCTTCAATATATCCACATCATTTTCCTACCTCATGATGCCATCTATTTTGTGAAGTGCACCAGTCCCTCCTGCAGCAAATCACGCCCACAACATGATGCTGCCACCCCCATGCTTCACGGTTGGGATGGTGTTCCTCGGCTTGCAAGCCTCCCCCTTTTCCTCCAAACATAACGATGGTCATTATGGCCAAACAGTTCTATTTTTGTTTCATCAGACCAGAGGACATTTCTCCAAAAAGTACAATCTTTGTCCCCATGTGCAGTTGCAAACTGTTTTCTGGCTTTTTTTTATGACGGTTTTGGATCAGTTCCTTCTTCCTTGCTGAGTGGCCTTTCTGGTTATGTCGATATAGGACTCATTTTAATGTGGATATATATACTTTTGAACCTCTTTCCGGCAACATTCACAAGGTCCTTTGCTGTTGTTCTGGGATTGATTTGCACTTTTCACACCAAAGTACGTTCATCTCTAGAAGACAGAACGCGTCTCCTTCCTGAGCGGTATGATTGCTGTGTGGTCCCATGGTGTTTATACTTGTGTACTATTGTTTGTACAGATGAACGTGGTACCTTCAGGCATTTGTAAATTGCTCCCAAGGATGTACCAGACTTGTGGAGGTCTACACATTTTTTTCTGAGGTCTTGGCTGATTTCTTTTGATTTTCCCATGATGTCAAGCAAAGAGGCACTGAGTTTGAAGGGAGGCCTTGAAGTACATCCACAGGTACACCTCCAATTGACTCAAATTATGTCAATTAGCCTATCAGAAGCTTCTAAAGACATGACATACTTTTCTGGAATTGTCCAAGCTGTTTAAAGGCACAGTCAACTTAGAGTATGTAAACTTCTGACCCACTGGAATTGTGATACAGTGAATGATAAGTGAAATAATCTGTCTGTAAACAATGACTTGTGTCATGCACAAAGTAGATGTCCTAACCGACTTGCCAAATCTATAGTTTGTTAACAAGAAATTTGTGGAGTGGTTGAAAAACGATTTTTAATGACTCCAACCTAAGTGTATGTAAACTTCCGAATTCAACTGTGTATATATATATATATATATATATATATATATATATATATATATATATATATATATATATATATATATATACTTGCTAACAAACACACACACCAATCCCTAGACCACACCACAGTGTGCCAACTTGTTATCCAAACAGGCATATTGCTTTTTTCTGTCCTTCCTTATTTCTTGCAGAAACCCTAGAGAAGACAGAGAAAATAGGGCTGGGTTAGGACCACTTACACAAGGGATCTGTTCACTTCTGGATGCATAGTGGAGCGCAGAGTGAGGAACACAGTGGAGAGCACAGTGTAGAGCAGAGTGGAGAGAAGAATGGAGAGCATAGCGGAATGCAGTGGAGAGCACAGCGGAGAGCACAGCAAAGAGCACAGTGGAGAGCAGAGTGGAGAGCCCATCGAAGAGCAGAGTAGAGACTAGAGTGGAGAGCAGAGTGGAGAGCACAGCGGAGAGCAGAGTAGAGAGCAGAGTGGAGATCAGAGTGGAGATCAGAGTGGAGAGCACAGCGGAGAGCAGAGTGGAGAGCAGCGTGGAGAGCAGAGGGGAGAGCAGAGTGGAGAGCAGAGTTGAGAGCACATTGGAGAGAAGAGAGGAGAGCACAGCGGAGAGCAGAGTGGAGAGCAGAGTTGAGAGCACAGTGGAGAGAAGAGAGGGGAGCAGAGCGGAGCGGAGAGCAGCGTGGAGAGCACAGTGGAGAGCGCAGTGGAGAGCAGAGTGGAGAGCAGAGTGGAGAGCAGAGTTGAGAGCACAGTGGAGAGAAGAGAGGAGAGCACAGCGGAGAGCAGAGCGGAGAGCAGAGAGAAGAGCCGCGTGGAGAGCACAGCAAAGAGCACAGTGGAGAGCAGAGTGGAGAGCCCATCGAAGAGCAGAGTAGAGACTAGAGTGGAGAGCAGAGTGGAGAGCACAGCGGAGAGCAGAGTAGAGAGCAGAGTGGAGATCAGAGTGGAGATCAGAGTGGAGAGCACAGCGGAGAGCAGAGTGGAGAGCAGCGTGGAGAGCAGAGGGGAGAGCAGAGTGGAGAGCAGAGTTGAGAGCACATTGGAGAGAAGAGAGGAGAGCACAGCGGAGAGCAGAGTGGAGAGCAGAGTTGAGAGCACAGTGGAGAGAAGAGAGGGGAGCAGAGCGGAGCGGAGAGCAGCGTGGAGAGCACAGTGGAGAGCGCAGTGGAGAGCAGAGTGGAGAGCAGAGTGGAGAGCAGAGTTGAGAGCACAGTGGAGAGAAGAGAGGAGAGCACAGCGGAGAGCAGAGCGGAGAGCAGAGAGAAGAGCCGCGTGGAGAGCAGAGCGAAGAGCAAGGTGGAGAGCACAGTGGAGAGCAGAGGGGAGAGCAGAGTTGAGAGCACATTGGAGAGCAGAGTTGAGAGCACAGTGGAGAGAAGAGGGGAGAGCACAGCAGAGAGCAGAGCGGAGAGCAGAGAGGAGAGCAGAGAGGAGAGCCGAGCGGAGAGCCGAGCGGAGAGCAAGGTGGAGAGCACAGTGGAGAGCAGAGTGGAGAGCAGAATTGAGAGCACAGCGGAGAGCAGAGTGGAAAGCACAGCGGAGAACAGAGTGGAGAACAGAGTGGAGAGAAGAGAGCAGAGCACCGTGGAGAGCAGAGTGGAGAGCAGAGGGATGTGAGAGGAGGAGAGTTAACAGGAGGACCACTTTTTCTAAATCACACCACACAGACACACATACACAAGGATCCTCACAACTGATCGCAATAAACCTCCTTGGCTCCCATTCCCCTCCTCTCTCCTCCCACTGACCCAGTCACACACACAGGCAAACACACACTTTGAAGTGGCTGATGATTGATGGGGGGCACTATGGTGGCCTGTCAAAACCTGACCTCTTCAATCACACTGTATATACCCCACTCACCTAGCAACCTCCTGTTCACTCAGGTTAACACACTCACACACTTGCCCGTGCATTCAAACACACTATCACAAACACACACCTCAATAGACAGATTGGTCTCAGTTGGTTGCCAGGGTAATATGGGTCACTGCCTATGGGTTCAACCAACTTTTCACACATCTGAGTGTCAGAAACAGAAAACAAGAACACAATGAAATAAAAGACAGGGAGGTTGGTGGTGAGGGTAAGGGAGGTGGTGAGGGTGAGGAAGGTGGTGAGGGTGATGGAGAGGGTGAGGGTGAAGATGGTGGTGAGGGTGAGGGAGCTGGTGAGGGTGGTGTTTAGGGTGAGGGTGGTGTTTAGGGTGAGGGTGGTGTTTAGGGTGAGGGTGGTGTTTAGGGTGAGGGTGGTGTTTAGGGTGAGGGTGAGGGTGAGGTTGGTGTTTAGGGTGAGGTTGGTGTTTAGGGTGAGGGTGGTGTTTAGGGTGAGGGTGGTGTTTAGGGTGAGGGTGGTGTTTAGGGTGAGGGTGGTGTTTAGGGTGAGGGTGAGGGTGAGGTTGGTGTTTAGGGTGAGGTTGGTGGTGAGGGTGAGGGTTGTGGTGAGGGTTGTGTTTAGGGTGAGGGTGAGGTTGGTGGTGAGGGTGACTCTGCTTTTGTGTAAGCAGGGTCACGTTTTTCTGATTGTTACACATACATGAGTGTGTATTTGTTTGTTGAATATGATATACTTTTTGTGTTTGTTTGTCTCTGTCAATGTGTATGTTATCTTCGGGTTTGAATAAGGGTTAGGGTTCAGGGGTTAGGGTTAGGTTAAGGGTTAGGGTGTGTGTGTGTGTGTGTGTGTGTGTGTGTGTGTGTGTGTGTGTGTGTGTCTGGATGCGTGGTGTGTGTATAAGAAAGAGACATAGAGAATGAGAGCAGATGAAAAACAATGCTTATCCTTTATGAGAAGTAGATTAGTCATTTAAATAGACATGTATGGAAACAATGCTTACAAAATGGGTGGAATTTGCTTAGAGAGAAACCTCTTTAAGGGAAACCTCTTTAAAAGTGATTTGGTTTTGTAATTCACATTCTGTTTTCTTGGCCTGGGTTCCTTCTCTCTTTCCTCTCTTTGTTTCATGTCTTTCTATTGGTGTGTTTTTTTAAATTTGAGCAGTCTGTCCATGTGAACGTGGTCATTGAGTCCTATGAGAATGAATGTACGCATCTGTAACTGTTGTATATGCACCCAGGATCTTCCACTATTAGTTACCTAAGAGATACGGTGTAATGTGATGTGGAGAACAACCGCAGTTAGGAAATCTGTGAGTCAGATTCCACTAATGAGCTGGAATGCCCTTCAACCCTCTCTACTTTGTCGTATTCTACGTCCCCTGAGGTAGAGCCATGCCCAACCATGTGTTTCCCTCGGAAATATATGAGAGAGATGATGATTATTAAGGGACACTGACACTGTCTGTGTGTGTGTGTGTGTGTGTGTGTGTGTGTGTGTGTGTCTGTGTGTGTGTGTGTCTGTGTGTGTGTGTGTCTGTGTGTGTGTGTGTCTGTGTGTGCGTGTGTGTGTGTGTGTGTGTGTCTGTGTGTGCATGTGTGCGTGTGTGCGTGTGCGTGTGCGTGTGTGTGTGTGTCTGTGTGTGCGTGTGTGTGTGCGTGTGTGTGTGTCTGTGTGTGTCTGTGTCTGTGTGTGTGTGTGTGTGTCTGTGTCTGTGTCTGTGATTCTGTCTCCCTGTCTGTTTTATCTGTGGCAGTGATCGTGTCGGTGAGTGTAATCCGGTGTGGATTGTGATGGGAACATTATCTATCCCCTTAGACACGCTCCCAACACATTCCTCCTTTGGAACACTGCTGCTCTGCCGTCACGGTAATAAACACAGGGAATTCACTCCGACACACAAGAACCCCGGGCAGGATTTATGAAAAGGAGATTTTTTTTTACGTAACACACACACACATGCACAAACACACACACAGAATAACAGGATTTTGGAAATAGAGATCACATTCAAATTCTCTCTTAAAGAGAGACACAGGAGGAGACAAAGGTGTACATGTGTTTTTAATCTAGTAGAAAGGACCCCAGAGTAATTTCCAACCCAGGCCTTACACATTACTGTTTTGATAGCGATGGATCTTCCTACCAAACCCATGAATTTAGTCAGCAATTGAGTGCCAAGACCATCAAAAAGAAACCGGTCCTCCCCTGAATGGCTTGAGAGATGATTACAGAAATAAAACGGTAAAGTGTCCATTCAACACACACATGCATCATTCACTCATCTGTTAGACTTCAGGAAGAGAGATAGATGAGAGAGAGGAGAGAGGGATAACCTTAGAGTGATAGAAATATGATGAGGGGACAAGTTTAAGCCTGAAACTCATTGCTCTAAGAAACACAGACTCTCACAAAGTCACATGGACACCCTTTTTAGAACAGCGCAAAAGGACATTTTGGAAGTGATCAGCGAAGTTAGAAATAAAATAGCGACCCATAAATAGTCATGATGTTTCATTTAAAAGTGGAGTAGCCTGGGAGGAGAAGAGAAGAGAAGAGAAGAGAAGAGAAGAAGAGGAGAGGAGGAGAGGAGATGGGAAGAGAAGAGAAGAGAAGAGAAGAGGAGAAGAGAAGAGGAGAGGAGGAGAGAAGAGGAGAGGAGGAGAGGAGGAGAGGAGATGGGAAGAGAGAAGAGAGAAGATGGGAAGAGAGAAGAGAGAAGATGGGAAGAGAGAAGAGAGAAGATGGGAAGAGAAGAGAAGATGGGAAGAGAAGAGAAGAGAAGAGAAGAAGAGAAGAGGAGAGGAGGAGAGGAGGAGAGGAGATGGGAAGAGAGAAGAGAGAAGATGGGAAGAGAGAAGAGAGAAGATGGGAAGAGAGAAGAGAGAAGATGGGAAGAGAAGAGAAGAGAAGAGGAGAAGAGAAGAGGAGAGGAGGAGAGAAGAGGAGAGGAGGAGAGGAGGAGAGGAGGAGAGAAGAGGAGAGGAGGAGAGGAGGAGAGGAGATGGGAAGAGAGAAGAGAGAAGATGGGAAGAGAGGAGAAGAGAAGAGAAGAGAAGAGGAGAAGAGAAGAGGAGAAGAGAAGGAAGGAGAGGAGAAAAGAGATGTGTGTGGAGGGCAGTGGCGGTTATGTGTGTGTGTGCTGCACTGGCGGTTGGTGCTGTTCACAAATTAGGGAGGACAAATTTAAAACCTGGACTTATTTATTTTACAGAATATTGGATGACTAAACAGTAAAGCTGTAAGAGTTCATTTATCTCCTGCACTGTTAACAAAATTAGGTGCATTGTAACACCAAAACTAGTGGCAACTGAGCTGCCACCCACTTAAAGGAGACTAAACCTTAACTTTGATGGAGTATTGAAACACATCATCCTGAGATGTTTATATTTGTGATTAAATCTTTCTTATTTAGTAATAACAATTGTCAGCGAACATGAATACGGTAATTCAACATGAAGTTACACTCCCCCTCCCCCCATCCCACCCTACCCCAGGCCGTAAGGGAGGGGTGTCAGACTCATTCCATGGAGGGCCTAGTGTCTGCAAGGTTTTGTTTGTTCCTTTCAATTAAGACCTAGACAACCAGGTGAGGGGAGTTCTTTACTAATTAGTAACCTTAATTAATCAATCAAGTACAAGGAAGGAGCGAAAACCCGCGACGCTTGGCACTCCATGGAATGAGTTTGACACGTGACCTAAGGGATCAAATGAAATAAACATGCATGTTTCAAAATAAAAAATAATATTACAAAAATTACAAAAATCTAAGCAGCACATTACAACGTGTTTCTGCAGCAAGAAACCATTGGTTCATCGTGTCTTCTTTAGCTCCACGAATGCGAGCGTTAAGACAGCTCCATATAAATTACATCCAAAAAAGGGAGTATCCGTTGAGCGAGAGTGGATGATTCCATCGTAATGCAATAAAACATTTTCCAGTCGTTAGGCCAGCAAGAAGAATGCGCTTCAGACAGAGAGATAAATGAACTAGAGAGAAATCATTTAAAAGTTAAACAAAAGGAGATGCAGTAATATTGACTGACAACAGATGGGACAAGTTCGAAGCTACTTCATCCCAGAATATCGACACCAGAGGGCATTCCCAAAGCATGAAGGGACCAGGTTTATTTAGATGACACAACGTACTTGAAGCATCAATCAAAATGTTCACATAAAACAGATCACGAGGAGTTAGATAAGTCCTGTGTCCAGTATTATAATGGATCTGCTGATGATCTGCATTCAGAGAAGATATCATCCTGACACGTTTTCAAACATAAAATGGTGTGTTGTAACACCACTTAATCAAGTGTTGAGCAACACCTTGCCAAGGACAGGGAGCACTAATGGACAGGGAGCACCAATGGACAGGGAGCACCAACGGACAGGGAGCACCAATGGACAGGGAGCACCAATGGACAGGGAGCACTAACGGACAGGGAGCACCAACGGACAGGGAGCATTAACGGACAGGGAGCACCAACGGACAGGGAGCACTAACGGACAGGGAGCACCAATGGACAGGGAGCACCAACGGACAGGGAGCATTAACGGACAGGGAGCACCAACGGACAGGGAGCACCAACGGACAGGGAGCATTAACGGACAGGGAGCACTAACGGACAGGGAGCACTAACGGACAGGGAGCACCAATGGACAGGGAGCACCAATGGACAAGGAGCACCAATGGACAGGGAGCACCAATGGACAGGGAGCACCAACGGACAGGGAGCACTAACGGACAGGGAGCACCAATGGACAGGGAGCACTAACGGACAGGGAGCACTAACGGACAGGGAGCACCAATGGACAGGGAGCACCAACGGACAGGGAGCACCAATGGACAGGGAGCACTAACGGACAGGGAGCACTAACGGACAGGGAGCACCAACGGACAGGGAGCACCAATGGACAGGGAGCACTAACGGACAGGGAGCACCAATGGACAGGGAGCACCAATGGACAGGGAGCACTAACGGACAGGGAGCACTAACGGACAGGGAGCACTAACGGACAGGGAGCACCAACGGACAGGGAGCACTAACGGACAGGGAGCACTAACGGACAGGGAGCACTAACGGACAGGGAGCACCAACGGACAGGGAGCACTAACGGACAGGGAGCACTAACGGACAGGGAGCACCAATGGACAGGGAGCACCAATGGACAAGGAGCACCAACGGAAAATATTGAAAACACTATTTTGCTGTTTCGAGTCCTGTTTAGTAGAAAATTAGTTACCTTCTGATTTGGTGTCATCTCTCTAAAGCTTCTTAACACCGTTATGATGTGTTGAGACCTGTCTAGTGAAGAATTAGATCCCGTTGTCTGGTGACTACATGTTTAACACTGTTTTATGTATTTGATCATGTGACATTTTATACCATTGCGGAAGGAATTGTCAAGCTCAGTGTTCAAACCACCAGCACTAACTGGGGGTTGAACAGCAAAAGCATTGATTCGACACCTGTCACTTCTGTAGACGATCGTCTACTTCTTCGATGAGGTTTAACGGGGGTTGGCATCCCATAAATGTTGCATTACTGCCACCTACTAGACTGGAGTATAACTAACTCCCTTATACTTTGCTTGAAAAAATAAACAAGAATAAATCAAATCAAATCAAATTGTATTTGCCACATACACATGGTTAGCAGATGTTAATGCGAGTGTAGCGAAATGCTTGTGCTTCTAGTTCCGACCACACAGTAATATCTAACAAGTCATCTAACCTAACAATTTCACAACAACTAACGGAATGAATAAGAATATGTACATAAAAATATATGAATGAGTGATGGCCAAACGGCATTGGCAAGATGCAGTAGATGGTATAGAGTACAGTATATACATATGAGATGAGTAATGTAGGGTATGTAAACATTATATAAAGTGGCATTGTTTATTAAAGTGGCTAGTGATACATTTATTACATCAAGATGGCAAGATGCAGTAGATGGTATAGAGTACTTTATATATATATCTGGTGAGTGATGTAGGGTATGTAAACATTATATAAAGTGGCATTGTTTAAAGTGGCTAGTGATACATTTATTACATCAATTCTTCCATTATGAAAGTGGCTAGAGTAGAGTCAATATGTTGGCAGCAGCCACTCAATGTTAGTGATGGCTGTTTAACAGTCTGATGGCCTCGAGATAGAAGCTGTTTTTCAGTCTCTCGGTCCCCGCTTTGATGCACCTGTACTGACCTCGCCTTCTGGATGATAGCGGGGTGAACAGGCAGTGGCTCGGGTGGTTGTTGTCCTTGATGATCTTTTTGGCCTTCCTGTGACATCGGGGGTGTAGGTGTCCTGGAGGATCGGTAGTTTGCCCCCGGTGATTTTTTATTTTATATTGTTGTATTTAACCTTTATTTAACCAGGTAGGCTAGTTGAGAACAAGTTCTCATTTACAACTGCGCCCTGGCCAAGATAAAGCAAAGCAGTTCGACACATACAACAACACAGAGTTACACATGGAGTAAACAATCATACAGTCAATAATACAGTAGAAAAATAAGTCTATATACAATGTGTGCAAATGTGGTGTGATAAGGGAGGTAAGGCAATAAATAGGCCATGGTGGCGAAGTAAATACAATATACCAATTAAACACTGGAATGGTAGATGTGCAGTAGATGAATGTGCAAAGCAGAATTACTGGTGTCACGGGTGGCGTAGGGTAGAGACCAAGACGCAGCGGGAAAATGTAGAGTCATCTTCTTTTTATTAGGTGAAGAAGGAAAACACATATAACGTATACAAAACACAAACGAACTGGACAGTTCTCAGGCAAACAGCTAAACAAGAACAATCTCCCACAAAAAACCCATGAAAACAAACTCCTAATTATAGGACCCTCAATCAGAGGCAACAATAACCAGCTGCCTCCAATTGAAGGTCCAACCCCAATAAACTAAACATAGAAATACAAAAGACTAGATATAACTTAGAAATATACTAACATAGAACAATGACTAACAAACCCCGGACTAATAAATCAAATCACCCCTCTACCTAAACACATACACAAAACACACCCTGAAACACATAAATCAAACACCCCCTGCCACGTCCTGACCCAACTACAATAACAAACAACCCCTAAACTGGTCAGGACGTGACAACTGCGGTGCAAAGGAGCAAGATAAATAAATAAATACAGTAGGGGATGAGGTAATTGTTTGGATGGGGCCACAGTGTCTCCTGACCCTTCCTGTCTCAGCCTGCAGTATTAATGCTGCAGTAGTTTATGTGTCGTGGGGCTAGGGTCAGTCTGTTATATCTGGAGTATTTCTCCTGTCTTATCCGGTGTCCTGTGTGAATTTAACCTCTCTGGCGCATGTGGGACAAACTCGTCCCACCTACGTAACAGCCACTGAAATCCAGTGGCGCGATTTTTGAATCGTTAGAAATACTATTACTTCAATTTCTCAAACATATGACTATTTTACAGCTATTTAAAGACAAGAATCTCGTTAATCTAACCACACTGTCCGATTTCAAAGAGGCTTTACAACGAAAGCAAAACATTAGATTATGTCAGCAGAGTGCCCAGCCAGAAATAATCAGACACCCATTTTTCAAGCTAGCATATCATGTCACATAAACCCAAACCACAGCTAAATGCAGCACTAACCTTTTATGATCTTCATCAGATGACACACCTAGGACATTGTGTTATACAATACATGCATGTCTGTTCAGTCAAGTTCATATTTATATCAAAAAACAGCTTTTTACATTAGCATGTGACGTTCAGAAAAAGCATAACCCCCGCAAACTTCCGGGGAATTTACTAACAGTTTGCTAAATTACTCACGATAAACGTTCACAAAAAGCATAACAATTATTTTAAGAATTATAGATACATTACTCCTCTATGCACTCGATATGTCCGATTTTAAAATAGCTTTTCGGATGAAGCACATTTTGCAATAATCTAAGTACATAGCCCGGCATCACAGGGCTAGCTATTTAGATACCCACCCAGGTCAGCCTCCACCAAAATCACATTTCCTATAAGAAAAATGTTCTTACCTTGCTTGTTCTTCGTCAGAATACACTGCCAGGACTTCTACTTCAATAACAAATGTTGGTTTGGTCCCAAATAATCCATCGTTATATCCAAACAGCGACGTTTTGTTCGTGAGTTCTAGACACTATCAGAATGCTTCATCACGGTGTCGCGCATGGCGCATTGGCGTGACAAAAATGTCTAAATATTCCATTACCGTACTTCGAAGCATGTCAACCGCTGTTTAAAACCAATTTTTATGCCATTTATCTCGTAGATAAGTGATAATATTCCGACCGGGAATATGCATTGAGCCTAAACAGCCGAATTAAATTTCTCCTCAGGAGCGAATCGTGCACGCGCCTCATTCAAAGGTCCTCTGAGCCGCCACTTGCCAAAGCCGATAATGTGTTTCAGCCTGAGGCTCCCTCGTCAACCTTCAGTTATTTCCCGGGCTCTGAGAGCCTATCGGAGCCCTGGGAATTGTCACGTTACAGCTAAGATCCTTACTTTTCAATAAACAGATGCAAGACGCACGACTCCTTGTCAGACAGGGTACTTCCTGCTTGAAACCTTGTCAGGTTTTTGCCTGCCATAGGAGTTCTGTTATACTCACAGACACCATTCAAACAGTTTTAGAAAATTCAGAGTGTTTTCTATCCAAACCTGAACAATAATATGCATATTCTAGCTTCTGAGTTGGTGTAGGAGGCAGTTAAAAATGGGCACATATTTTTTCCAAAATTCTCAATACTGCCCCCTATCCCCAACAGGTTTTAAGTATGTTCTCTCTAATTCTTTCTTTCTTTCTTTCTTTTTTCTTTCTTTCTTTCTCTCTCTTGGAGGACCTGAGCCCTAGGACCATGCCTCAGGACTACCTGACATGATGACTCCTTGCTGTCCCCAGTCCAGCTTTCTAGAGACAGCAGGAGCAGTAGAGATACTCTCAATGATCGGCTATGAAAAGCCAACTGACATTTACTCTTGAGGTGCTGACTTGTTGCACCCTCAACAACTACTGTGATTATTATTATTTGACCATGCTGGTCATTTTTGAACATTTGAACATCTTGGCCATATTCTGTTATAATCTCCACCCGGCACAGCCAGAAGAGGACTGGCCACCCCTCATAGCCTGGTACTTCTCTAGGTTTCTTCCTAGGTTTTGGCCTTTCTAGGGAGTTTTTCCTAGCCAACGTGCTTCTACACCTGCATTACTTGCTGTTTGGGGTTTTACCTGCTGTTTAGGGTTTTAGGCTGGGTTTCTGTACAGCACTTTGAGATATCAGCTGATGTAAGAAGAGCTATATGAATAAATTTGATTTGATTTGGGCTATTTACAGATGGGCTATGTACAGGTGCAGTGATCTGTGAGCTGCTCTGAAAGCTGGTGCTTAAAGCTAGTGAGGGCGATAAGTGTCTCCAGTTTCAGTAATTTTTGTAGTTCGTTCCAGTCATTGGCAGCAGAGTACTGGAAGGAGAGGAGGCCAAAGGAGGAATTGGCTTTGGTGGTGACCAGTGAGATATACCTGCTGGAGCACGTGCTACGGGTGGGTGCTGCTATGGTGACCAGCGAGCTGAGATAAGGCAGGGCTTTACCAAGCAGGGTCTTGTAGATGACCTGAAGCCAGTGGGTTTGGCAACGAGTATGAAGCGAGGGCCAGCCAACGAGAGTGTACAGGTCGCAGTGGTGGGTAGTATATGGGGCTTTGGTGACAAAACGGATGGCACTGTGATAGACTGCATCCAATTTGTTGAGTAGAGTGTTGGAGGCTATTTTGTAAATGACATCGCCAAAGTCAAGGATCGGTAGGATGGTCAGTTTTACGAGGGTATGTTTGGCAGCATGAGCGAAGGATGCTTTATTGCGAAATAGGAAGCCAATTCTAGATTTAATTTTGGATTGGATATGTTTGATGTGAGTCTGGAAGGAGAGTTTACAGTATAACCAGACAGCAAGGTATTTGTAGTTGTCCACATATTCTAAGTCAGAACCGTCCAGAGTAGTGATGCTGGACGGGCGGGCAGGTGCGGGCAGCGATCGGTTGAAGAGCATGCATTTAGTTTTACTTGTATTTAAGAGCAGTTGGAGGCCACGGAAGGAGAGTTGTATGGCATTGAAGCTCGTCTGGATGGTAGTTAACACAGTGTCCAAAGAAAGGCCAGAGGTATACAGAATGGTGTTGTCTGCATAGAAGTTGATCAAAGAATCACCAGCAGCAAGAGCGACATCATTGATGTATACAGAGAAGAGTGTCGGCCCAAGCATTGAACCCTCTGGCACCCCCATAGAGACTACCAGAGGCCCGGACAACAGGCCCTCCGATTTGACACACTGAACTCTATCGGAGAAGTAGTTGGTGAACCAGGCGAGGCAATAATTTGAGAAACCAAGGCTGTTGAGTCTGCTGATAAGGATGTGGTGATTGACAGAGTCGAAAGCCTTAGCAAGATCGATGAATACGGCTGCACAGTATTGTTTCTTATCAATGGCGGTTATGATATCGTTTAGGACCTTGAGCGTGGCTGAGGTGCACCCATGACCAACTCTGAAACCAGATTGCATAGCAGAGAAGGTATGGTGGGATTCAAAATGGTCGGCAATCTGTTTGTTAACTTGGCTTTCGAAGACCTTAGAAAAGCAGGGTAGGATAGATATAGGTCTGTATCAGTTTGGGTCAAGAGTGTCTCCCGCTTTGAAGAGGGGGATGACCGCAGCTGCTTTCCAATCTTTGGGAATCTCAGACGACACGAAAGAGAGGTTCAACAGGCTAGTAATAGGGGTTGCAACAATTTCGGCAGATAATTTTAGAAAGAAAGGGTCCAGATTGTCTTGCCCGGATGATTTGTAGGGGTCCAGATTATGCAGCTCTTTCAGAACATCAGCTGTCTGGATTTGGGAGAAGGAGAAATGGGGGAGGCTTGGGAGAGTTGCTGTGGGGGGTGCAGGGCTGTTGACCGAGGTAGGGGTAGCCAGGTGGAAAGCATGGCCAGTCGTAGAAAAATACTTCTTGAAATTCTCAATTATAGTCGATTTATCGGTGGTGACAGAGTTTCCTATCATCAGTGCAGTGGGCAGCTGGGAGGAGGTGCTTTTATTCTCCATGGACTTTACAGTGTCCCAGAACTTTTTTGAGTTTTTGTTGCAGGAAGCAAATTTCAGCTTTAAAAAGCTAGCCTTGGTTTTCCTAACTGCCTTTGTATATTGGTTCCTAACTTCCCTGAAAAGTTGCATATCACGGGGGCTGTTCGATGCTAATGCAGAACACCACAGGATGTTTTTGTGTTGGTCAAGGGCAGTCAGGTCTGGAGAGAACCAAGGCCTATATCTGTTCCTGGTTCTAAATTTGCTGAATGGGGCATGCTTATTTTAGATGGTGAGGAAGGCATTTTTAAAGAATAACCAGGCATCCTCTACTGACGGGATGAGGTCAATATCCTTCCAGGATAGCCGGGCCAGATCGATTAGAAAGGCCTTCTCGCTGAAGTGTTTCAGGGAGCGTTTGACAGTGATGAGGGGAGGTTGTTTGACCGCAGACTCATTACAGATGCAGGCAATGAGGCAGTGATCGCTGAGATCTTGGTTGAAAACAGCAGAGGTGTATTTAGAGGGCAAGATTTACAGCTTTGGGGTTGTACCTGGTAGGTTCTTTGATAATTTGTTTGAGATTGACAATGACAATATGTACATTGTTACGTCATGCCAATAAAGCGAATTGAATTGATTGAGGGCATCAAGCTTTGATTGTAGGATGGCCGGGTTGTTAAGCATGTCCCAGTTTAGGTGATATCTATGAGGGTGCCCATGTTTACGGCTTTGGGGTTGTACCTGGTAGGTTCATTGATAATTTGTTTGAGATTGACAATGGCAATATGTACATTGTTACGTCATACCAATAAAGCGAATTGAATTGATTGAGGGCATCAAGCTTAGATTGTAGGATGGCTGGGGTGTTAAGCATGTCCCAGTTTAGGTCACCTAGCAGCACGAGCTCTGAAGATAGATGGGGGCAATCAGTTCACATATGGTGTCCAGAGCACAGCTGGGGGCAGAGGGGGGTCTATAGCAAGTGGCAACGGTGAGAGATTTGTTTCTAGAAAGGTGGATTTTTAAAAGAAGTAGTTCAAATTGTTTGGGTACAGACCTGGAAAGTAGGACAGAACTCTGCAGGCTATCTCTGCAGTAGATTGCAACACCGCCCCCTTTAGCCGTTCTATCTTGTCTGAAAATGTTGTAGTTAGGGATGGAGATTTCAGGGTTTTTGGTGGTCTTCCTAAGCCAGGATTCAGACACGGCTAGGACATCCGGGTTGGCAGAGTGTGCTAAAGCAGTGAATAAAACAAACTAAGGGAGGAGGCTTCTAATGTTAACATGCATGACACCAAGGCTTTAACGGTTACAGAAGTCATCAAAAGAGAGCGCCTGGGGAATAGGAGTGGAGCTAGGCACTGCAGGGCCTGGATTAACCTCTACATCGCCAGAGGAACAGAGGAGTAGGATAAGGATAAGGCTAAAAGCTATAAGGGCTGGTCGTCTAGGACGTCCGGAACAGAGAGTAAAAGGAGCAGGTTTCTGGGTGCGATAAAATAGATTCAAGGCATAATGTACAGGCAAAGTTATGGTAGGATGTGAATACAGTGGGGGTAAACCTAGGCATTGAGTGATGATGAGAGAGATATTGTCTCTAGAAACATCATTGAAACCAGGTGATGTCATCGCATGTGTAGGTGGTGGAACTGAAGGGTTGGATAAGGTATATTGAGTAGGGCTAGAGGCTCTACAGTGAAATAAGACAATAAACACTGATCAGAACAGCAGTGAACAAGGCATATTGACATTAAGGGAAGGCATGCTTAACCGAGTGATCATAAGGGTCCAGTGAGTAGTGAGGTTGGTTGAGGACACGGTGATTCAGACAGCTAGCCGGGTCAGGGGTAGCAAGCTAGCAGAAGACGGAGGAGGTCTGTTTATAGCCTCTTCGTGCATTTCTGTCGGTAGATTAGTGGCGTTCCGTGTGGTAGAGGGGGACCAATCCAATTGGCAAAATAGCTATAGTTATGGTGGCTCAAGAAAATTGTCCGATGGACCTATTCAGCTAGCAGCCGATATGCTCTAGACAGCTAACAATTGGCGGGCCGCAGTTAGCAGATGGGCGTTCAGGTTACGTCGCGACGGAGGGGCCAATTGAATAATCGCCTCGGGCAGATAACGACGGTAGTCCAGTCGTGAAGGCCCCGTGGGGCTCCGCACCGGTAGTAAAACGGGTCCGGATAGGTGATTGAAGCCCAGGAGTGGCTGATGGAATTCTTCAGCTAGCCGGAAGATGGGCCTAGCATGGGCTGGCTCCAGGCTAATTGGTGCTAGCTTCGGGGCAGAGACGTTAACCAGGAGTAGACACTCCTTGCAGCTAGCTAGCTGATCCAGGCGAAAAGGCACAGAGCTTGCGGTGCTGGGAGCAACAAAATGGTCAGATTTGCCAAAAGCAGGGCGGGGGAGGGCTTTGTGTGTATCGCGGAAGTTAGAGTAGCAATGATCCAGAATGCTAGCAGCCCGTGTAGCACATTCGATATGCTGATATAGTTCAGGAAGTCTCGTTCTCAGGTTGGCTTTGTTACAATCCCCGCTATAGTAAATTCAGCCTCAGAATGTATGGTTTCCAGTTTACATAGAGTCCAGTGAAGTTATTTTACAAGAACACTTCTAGTTACCTTCACCAATTCCACAGCACCCACCCTGAAACCCCAAATGGATCAGGCTAAAGGTTAATGGTTCACTTTATCCAAAATTGTCACTCATACTGTTGCAGATGCATCTTTATCCTAACCCTTGGCGCAAGCCTTGGGCTCCGAGAACTTCACCACACCGACCACCTCTGATACTCTGCCCTCATTCACTTCTATATCTACTCCTGTCTTCGATCGTCAACCTCACTCTGCTTACACTTCCTACCGTTCTTCATAAAAAACAATCTCCTGTTTTTCCATCATTTTTAACCAACTCAAGCTTACCCTCTTCCTCCCTCTCTCTCTTCAAACTCCTCTGCCTCTCTCTTTTTCCCTCCATTCCTCCTCCGTATTCCAAGTATACATCTCCTTATGATAATACTGCACTGCTGCTAACAAACTGTGCATCTTGTTCTTGCCCTCTCAAGGGAAGCCATTTAACCGGCTGTCACAATCTCCGTACAATCAGCACAAACCTCTCGGGATGTAGCGTTCGACAGTGCATCCCCACATTGACAATCATGACTGTGGGAATGGGTGCTGTCCTCACTGAACATCAATTTGCCTGACAGTTTTGATATCCATTCATCATGATCCATTACACCTCATGGCAGAACAAGCTTATTACTAATATAGAAATAGAATTTCTTTCTTCAAACATGTACAAAACATTGTGTGAAAGGACCACAGAGTGAAGGAAAGCAGCCAACAAGTGCTCAGCATATGTGGGAACTTCTTCAAGACAGTTTGAAAAACATTCCTCGTGAAGCTAGTTGAGAGAATGCCAAGACCATGCAAAGCTGTCATCAATGCAAAGGGTGGCTACTTTGAAGAATCTCAAATATAAAATATATTTTGATTTGTTTAACAATGTTTTGGTTACTACATGATTCCGTATGTGTTATTTCATAGTTTTGATGTCTTCACTATTATTTTGTCAATGTAAAAAATATAGGAAAAATAAAATAATAAATAAAAACTCTTGAATGAGAAGGTGTGTCCAATCTTTTGACTGGTACTGTAAGTCAAAACTGTAACTCGGCCACTAAGGAACATTCAGTGTCTTCTTGATAAGTCAGGAACCAATATACACAGTCAGTTAGGAAAGCAAAGGCTAGCTTTTTCAAACAGAAATTTGCATCCTGCAGCACTAATTCCAAAAAGTTTTGGGACACTGTAAAGTCAATGGAGATGGTCAATGGTACCTCCTCCCAGCTGCCCACTGCACTGAGACTAGGAAACACTGTCACCACTGACAAAATCCACGATAATCGAGAATTTCAATAAGCATTTTTCTACGGCTGGCCATGCTTGCCACCTGCCTAACCCCAACCCTGGCCAACAGCTCTGCACCCGCCACAGCAACTGCACCCGCCGCAGCAACTTGGTTTCTCTAATGACTGCCTTGCCTGGTTCACTAACTACTTCTCAGATAGAGTTCAGCGTGTCAAATCGGAGGGCCTGTTGGCAGGACCTCTGGCAGTCTCTATGGGGGTGTCACAGGCTTCAAGTCTCGGGCCGACTCTTTTCTCTGTATATATATATCAATGATCCTGCTGCGGGTGATTCTTTGATCCACTTCTATGCAGGCGACACCATTCTGTATACATCTGGCCCTTCTTTGGACACTGTGTTAACAAACCTCCAAACGAGCTTCAACGCCATACAACACTCCTTCCGTGGCCTCCAACTTATATCTCCCTCACTAACTTTAAGCATCAGCTGTCAGAGCAGCTTACCGATCGCTGCAGCTGTACACAGCCCATCTGTAAATAGCCCTACCAACCAACTACCTACCTCATCCCCATAGTTGTTTTTGTTTTTCTGCTCTTTTGCACACCAGTATTTCTACTTGCACATCCTCATCTGCACATAAATCACTCCAGTGTAAATTGCTAAATTGTAATTACTTCGCCACTATTGGCCTATTTATTGCCTTACCTCCTTACTTCATTTGCACACACTGTATACAGATTAATTGTGTTATTGACTGTATGTTTGTTTATCAAATCAAATCAAATGTATTTATATATCCCTTCTTACATCAGCTGATATCTCAAAGTGCTGTACAGAAACCCAGCCTAAAACCCCAAACAGCAAGCAATGCAGGTGTAGAAGCACGGTGGCTAGGAAAAACTCCCTAGAAAGGCCAAAACCTAGGAAGAAACCTAGAGAGGAACCAGGCTATGAGGGGTGGCCAGTCCTCTTCTGGCTGTGCCGGGTGGAGATTATAACAGCACATGGCCAAGATGTTAAAATGTTCATAAATGACCAGCATGGTCAAATAATAATAATCATAGTAGTTGTCGAGGGTGCAACAAGTCAGCAACTCAAGAGTAAGTGTCAGTTGGCTTTTTCATAGCCGATCTTTGAGAGTATCTCTACCGCTCCTGCTGTCTCTAGAGAGTTGAAAACAGCAGGTCTGGGACAGGTAGCACGTCCGGTGAACAGGTCAGGGTTCCAGCAGGTCTGGGACAGCAGGTCTAGGACAGGTAGCACGTCCGGTTAACAGGTCAGGGTTCGGCAGGTCTGGGACAGCATGTCTGGGACAGGTTGCACGTCCGGTGAACAGGTCAGGGTTCCATAGCCGCAGGCAGAACAGTTGAAACTGGAGCAGCAGCATGGCCAGGTGGACTGGGGACAGCAAGGAGTCATCATGCCAGGTAGTCCTGAGGCATGATCCTAGGGCTCAGGTCCTCCGAGAGAGAGAAAGAAAGAAAGAACGAGAAAATTAGAGAGAGCGTATTTAAATTCACACAGGACACCGGATAAGACAAGAGAAATACTCCAGATGTCACAGACTGACCCTAGCCCCCTGACACATAAACTACTGCAGCATATATACTGGAGGCTGAGACAGGAGGGTTCAGGAGACACTGTGGCCCCATCCGATGAAACCCCCGGACAGGGCCAAACAGGCAGGATATAACCCCTTTTTTTATTCTTTGCAGGCTTCCTTCTTTTCACTCTGTCAATTAGGTTAGTATTGTGGAGTAACTACAATGTTGTTGATCATTCCTCACTTTTCTCCTATCACAGCCATTCAACTCTGTAACTATTTTAAAGTTACCATTGGCCTCATAGTGAAATCCCTGAGCTGTTTTCTTTCCTCTCTGGCAACCAAGTTAAGGAGGACGCATGTATCTTTGCAGAGATGGGTGTATTGATGCACCCTCCAAAGTGTAATTAATAACTTTAATTTGCTCAAAGGGATATTCAATGTCTGCTTTTTTATATCTTTACCAATCTACCAATATGTTCCCTTCTTTGTAAGGCAATGTAAAACATCCCTGGTCTTTGTGGTTGAATCTGTGGTTGAAATTCACTGCTCGACTGAGTGACCTTACAGATAATTATATGTGTGGAATACAGAGATGAGTTAGTCATTAAAAATCATGATAAACACTATTATTGCCCACAGAGTGAGTCCATGCAACTTATTATGTGACTGGTTATGCACATTTTTACTCCTGAACTTATTAAGGCTTGTCATAACAAGGGGGTTGACACTTTTTGACTCAAGACATTGCTTTATTTCTTTTATTAATTTGTAAATATATAAAAAAAAAAAAAACAGTTCCGCTTTGACACTATGTGTTATTGTGTGCAGGCTAGTGACACAAAAATATTGATTTAATCCATTTTAAATTCAGACTGTAACACAACAAAATGTGGAGAAAGTCAATGGGTGATTGTACTACTCAACCGCATCATCACTTTGCTCATTGTATATTTCCTTCTCGCATCTATAAGCTCTCATCCTTTTCCCTTCACTTGTGGTCTTCAGTGCCCAGCACAACACCTGTCTGTGACCAGGCGCAAAACCTCTCGAAGCCCAACCTTCACACCATAACCCTTAACCTCTACACGTCATACATTATTGTTGTCATTGTAATGTTATAGTCAACAAACTAGTACCAACACGTTACTAAACCCACAATCCATATGTGCAGTCACACAGTACAGTGTACAGCAAGCAGTTTAGCAGTTACACTGGCGGGCCCTGGTGACAATACATGTTTAACACCCAAAGCTTACCTTGACTTGGAAGAGTTGGATAGCCTTATCCAGTTAGCTAACATTAATAGCATTCCTCTCTGTTTGAGTCAGGTTGTTGAGCAGGATAAATTAGCCGCATTAGTTCAGTGAAAGTTACACTAAACAAAAAAGGCAATGAAATATAGCTAGCTCTCTCTCATTGCTGCGTCTCCTTAGTTTTTGAAGAAATTAACTTGTTGCAATATTTTATTTATCTTTCTTTGAGTCAACTACCCACCACACTTTATGCACTGCAGTACTAACTAGATGTAGCGTATGTTTGCAGTACTAGATGAATTCCCTAATCCTTTGATTGGATGGATGAACAAGATGTTAGTTTATACTGCAAGAGCACTGAAAGGTTGGAGGACTTCCTCTGGAAGTTTCATAATTACTGTGTAAGTCTATGGAAGGTGGGGTGAGAACCACGAGCCTCCTATGTTTTGTATTAAAGTCAATGTACCAAGAAGAGGATGGAAAGTAGCTGTCCTCCAGCTACACCATGGTGCTGCCCTAGAGGGTGCTGTGTTGAGGCTACTGTAGACCTTCATTGGAAAACAGTGTATTTTAATCAGTTAGTTGGTGAACTGAATACATTTACCATAGTTTTATCTAAAAAGTATAACTTTTTACTATTTCACCATGTTTATTTTTTATGAAATTCAATGAGTAGGATGATCCTCCCCGTTACTGTTTTAAATGATTTAATAGTGGGTTATGTCTGACCTATATCAAAGTAGCATACCCTCTGAGTCTCTTCCCTGTTTCACAACTGGTAGTTTGGTGGATGGGACTACCAGCCCTCTGTAACCTAGAGGGCACTCAGTGGGTCCGTCTCCTCTATACCATGTTTCTTGTAGAATAACAATTTCTGAATTGGTGGTTTAGGTTTTGGACCATTAGGTTTAAGCAGAGCATGCTGAGCATCTGGTGAATACTTCTTAGGTTGCAGGATGTTGCTTGGTTGGGGGGCTGGGCCTTTTTTCCAGCTCAAGTCTTGGGCATATGGGTCACATTGAGGTCCTCGCTGCGGGGGGCACAGGAGGGGCATAGGGCTAATCTGGGGGGGGGACTTTATAGTGTGTGGCAGGGTTTGGTTTGGGTTGTCGGGTTGGGGTTGTCGACTGTTAGGGATGGGGGTGGTTTTCTGAGTGCAGGTCCAGGGGGGGGGGGGGTCTTGCAGGTCTGGGCGGGGTGCTCATTGCTCTGTTGCTCCGGTTGAGTGCGATGTTTTTCAGGGTCCTGGCGGAAAAAAAAGTGGCGAAAAAAAGTGCCGACCGTGGCTTTGTAGAGGTGTGGTCTTCCCTGTGGCTCAGTTGGTAGAGCATGGCGTTTGCAACGCCAGCATGGTGTGTGCAATGCCAGGGTTGTGGGTTCAATTCCCATGGGGGGGCCAGTACAAAAAAAATAACAAATGCATGAAATGTATGCATTCACTACTGTAAGTTGCTTTGGATAAGAGTATCTGCAAAATGACTAAAATTACCAAAAAAATGTGTACCTGGTTATGGATGCTGTCCAAATCCAGGAGTGGTGATGGTCCATGGGTTTTGAGGTACATTCACAGGAAATTATTGTATTTACTCACTGTATGGTGTCAGGGTGAATGGATTTCTGTGGTAGCAGGTTGGATATGAGCACTCATGTTTTAGGGAAAGTAGAAAAACCTTTTTCAATCACTCCCTTGACTGTTGGGCCCAAAGGCCATTTGTGCCTGTCTGAATTATGATGTGGCTGGGGGACCCTAGTCGGTCCTCTGATAGCAGAATGCCGAGTGTTTGGACAATGCAGTTTGCCACTTTACAGAAGATAAGATCATTAGGTGTGTGCTTATATTTGTCCTATTTCACACATGTGCAAGTACAGGTGTGAATTAGACATTTGTGTTTAAGAAAGTGTTTGTTTTCCTGCACAAATGTCCCATTTGAGTCTCCCTCTCTTCTCTCTCTCGCTTTCTCTCTCTTTCTCTCTTTCTCTCTCTTTTTCTCTCTCTCTCTCTTTCTCTCTCTTCTCTCTCTATTGCTTTCTCTCCCTTTCTCTTTTTTCTCTCTCTCTCTTGTGTGCTTTCTCTCTCTCCCTCTCTCTTTCTCTCTCTCTCTCTGTCTCTCTCTCTGTATGACTCAGACGACGGGTTTATATACAGTACTTTCACTCCACAACACTGTACCGTCTCTGACCTCAAGGTTTCTCTCCTGCTCCTCTAGTTCTGTGTCTCTCTATAATAATATGAATCATTTCTCACTTTAATCTCAGGTCACGTCCCCCTGGAGTCCCAGAGAATCCCTGCATGCATACCAGCTGCTGGAACTGTGCCTCTGTGTGTGTGTGTATGTGTGTGTGTGTGTCTGTGTGTGCCTGTGCGTGCGTGCATGTCAGTGCACAGATAAGGTGTCTGCCAGTAGCACTGAATCTGTGACCTGAGCCAAGAATAAGTCTTCCTCAACATCGTACTGTTAAATGAGATGTGACATGTCTTTCTCTTTCACCCTTTATCTCTCTTTCCCTCCTTCCCTCTTCCCTCCTTCCCTCCTTCCTTTATTCCCTCCTTCCCTCCTTCCCTTGTTCACATGCTGTGAGGCCGTATGCTCAGGGTTGGCTAGTCTGGTACATAGTACTCCTCTGCAGAAGGTCTACTGCTGTGCCGAGAGGACACACACGCACGCACGCACACAAACAAACACACAGACACAGACACACACACACACACACACACACACACACACACACACACACACACACACACACACACACACACACACACACACACACACACACACACACACACACACACACACACACACACACACTCATAGTGTCCGTGGCAAGAGACAATTGAGCCATCATCATGGAGAGAATAGAGGGAATGAGAAGGAGAACATTTGGTAGAGATGCAGTTTGAGATCTGTCACTATATGGTACAATACTGAACCTCATTTATCGGGCTCTACTTTAACAAACCTAACTCCATGTTAAATCGAAGCACAGTCGGTAGCGCTATAGGTTCAGGGTGTGTCTGAAATACTGTTGCTATTTTCACTATGGCAATTATCGGCGCACTTGCTGGCGTTGCCGCAAAAAAGGCTGGGATTTGATGAATAAACAAGTTGTGGCTTGGCTCCTCACTGGCCAATCAGAACGTTCTCCATGGCAAAATACGTGGTTGCTTCAAGTTGTGTATTTACGGTCTTTTATGTATTGACATAGAATCAACTCGAATTTCAATGTTATTCAGTTACAGTTTGTTAAATGGCTTACAGAAACAAAATAACAAAATGTAGAACTTGTAGAATGTAGCGTAATATTTGGGGAATATGAAATGCTAGTGCTACTGCTGTTTCTCATATGACAGACAACAGGGAAGCTAGCTAGTGCTACTGCTGTTTCTCATATGACAGGCAACAGGGAAGCTAGCTAGCGCCTCTGCTGTTTCTCATATGAATGACAGGCCACAGTGAAGCTAGCTAATGCTACTGCTGTTTCTCATATGTATGACAGGCCACAGGGAAGCTAGCTAGTGCTACTGCTGTTTCTCATATGTCCACAGGCAACAGGGAAGCTAGCTAATGCTACTGCTGTTTCTCATATGACAGGCCACAGGGGAGCTAGCTAATGCTACTGCTGTTTCTCATATGACAGGCAACAGGGAAGCTAGATAGTGTTACTGCTGTTTCTCATATGACAGGCAACAGGGAAGCTAGCTAGTGCTACTGCTTTTTCTCATATGTATGACAGGCAACAGGGATGCTAGCTAGTGCTACTGCTGTTTCTCATATGTATGACAGGCAACAGGGAAGCTAGCTAGTGCTACTGCTGTTTCAAATATGACAGTCAACAGGGAAGCTAGCTAATGCTACTGCTGTTTCTCATATGACAGGCAACAGAGAAGCTAGCTATTGCTACTGCTGTTTCTCATATGACTGGCAACAGGGAAGCTTGCTAATGCCTCTGCTGTTTCTCATATGACAGGCAACAGAGAAGCTAGCTAATGCTACTGCTGTTTCTCATATGTATGACAGGCCACAGGGAAGCTAGCTAATGCTACTGATTTTTCTCATATGCATGACAGGACACAGGGAAGCTAGCTATTGCTTCTGCTGTTTCTCATATGTATGACAGGCCACAGGGAAGCTAGCTAGTGCTACTGCTGTTTCTTAAAATGTATGATAGTCCACAGGAAAGCTAGCTAATGCTACTGCTGTTTCTTAGAAGTATGACAGATAACAGGGAAGCTAGCTAATGCTACTGCTGTTTCTCATATGTATGACAGGCCACAGGGAAGCTAGCTAATGCTACTGCTGTTTCTCATATGTATGACAGGCAACAGGGAAGCTAGCTAGTGCTACTGCTGTTTCTCATATGTATGACAGATAACAGGGAAGCTAACTAGTGCTACTGCTGTTTCTCATATGACAGGCCACAGGGAAGCTGGCTAATGCTACTGCTATTTATCATATGTATGACAGGCCACAGGGAAGCTAGCTAATGCTGCTGCTATTTCTCATTTGCATGACAGGCCACAGGGAAGCTAGCTAGTGCTACTGCTATTTCTCATGTGACAGGCCACAGTGAAGCTAGCTAATGCTACTGCTATTTCTCATATGTACGACAGGCCACAGGGAAGCTAGCTAATGCTGCTGCTATTTCTCATATGTTTGACAGGCCACAGGGAAGCTAGCTAGTGCTACTGCTGCTTCTCATATGACAGGACATAGATAAGCTAGCTAGCGCTACTACTGTTTCTTATATGACAGGCCACAGGGAAGCTAGTTAGTGCTACTGCTGTTCCTCATATGTATGACAGGCCACATGGAAGCTAGCTATTGCTACTGCTGTTTCTCGTATGACATGCCAAAGTGAAGTTAGCTAGCGCTACTGATGTTTCTCAATTGTATGACAGGCCACAGGGAAGCTAGCTAGTGCTGCAGCATTTTCTCATATGTACGACAAGCCAGAAGGGAAGTTAGCTAATGATAATGCTGCTTCTCTTATGACAGGACATTGGGAAGCTAGCTAGTGCCACTGCTGTTTCTCATGTGTATGACAGGCCACAGGGAAGCTAGCTAATGCTACTGATTTTTCTCATATGCATGACAGGACACAGGGAAGCTAGCTATTGCTTCTGCTGTTTCTCATATGTATGACAGGCCACAGGGAAGCTAGCTAGTGCTACTGCTGTTTCTTAAAATGTATGATAGTCCACAGGAAAGCTTGCTAGTGCTACTGCAGTTTCTCATAAGTATGACAGGCCACAGAGAAGCTAGCTAGTGCTGCTGCTGTTTCTCATATATATATGACATGTCTCAGGGAAGCAATCTAGTGCTACTGCCATTAGTGCTGTGGTCTAGATAAGTGGATTCACTGTCAAGCCTAAGCTATGGTGTAGTTAACCTCTGCAATTCAACTACATTCTTTTTCAGAGAGTCGATTGTGTTTGCATGTCCTTCGGAAGTGGGTAGACAATCCAAACTTCAAGCCGTAATGTACTTCTTGTATTTGTTAAGCGCATGCCTACTTAGCTGCTAGTTCAGAGACTGTTGTCATAGACAATGTCCAAACATTAGAGTTGGAGCCTGCATACACACTGCTTTAATGGCTGTCATTAGCCGTGTGTTGTGACAGAGGATTTAACGACTTAATGCTTCCTCTGTCTGTACTAAAGCAAGTAGACTCTCTGTGCTACATTATAGGACTCACATTGTTTTGTCTATATCTGTCTTTGTGATATAATGTAGGTATGCAAAGCCAGATCTCTCGAAATCGAATTTGAAAAAGCTTCAAAACCTGCCACTAAGGGCAACATCGAGCGCTATTAGCACGAATTGGACTGGGGTTATTTATAGGGTGATAAGGACAGGGGTTGTGGCTGGGTGTATGACTCCATATCCCATGACTCTGGATCTGAAGGTTGCGTGTTCAATGCGTGTTCAATCCCAGTGGTAGAGGCTGGTTGACTTCTATTGTCACGAGTCTTGTCCTGGATTGGCTATATTGAAAAAAAAATTCATGAAAACAACGTTTTTATTTAATTTAATGTTATGGTTAGGCATTAGGGTTAGCAGTGTGGTTTAGGTTAGGGTTAGGTTTAGGTTTAGATTTAAAATCAGATTAGGGTTAGGATCATTGTATGATGTTGGAGCTGTGCCAACTAATGACCACTCTGCAAAGCTGCCTCCAGAACAAGATTCATAATGACAAATGCTAACCTGTGTGGCAGACACAAATGTTGGATTATTTTGTTTTAACACTATCCCAAATACTTAACCTTTAACTAAACCATTTGGAACGAATGCCTAAACATAATGTTTTAACCCTATCCAAAAACATAAGCCTTTATTTTAACGTTTAGATGAACTTAGAAATGTGACATTTACATTTACATTTTAGTCATTTAGCAGACGCTCCTATCCAGAGTGAATTACTGTAGAGTGCATACATTTTATTACATTTTATTACATTTTTAAATACTGGTCCCCCGTGGGAAGGTTTATGTTTGACGTTGGAGAAATGTGGACAAACGTCAGAATCTGATATCAAATTGATAAAACCTTGAGATCTTGTTGTGTATGCAGGTATTTGTCTCTCTCTGTGTGTGTGTGTGTGTGGTCCATATTTCTCATAGAGACAGTGTGAGTCAGATCGCCTGAAGCTACGCAACGAGACAGGAAGTGAATCACGTTTAATGGATGATCATTTCTGTCTCCCCTGTAAATCAAAGTGATTGACAGCTGACAGGAAGCAGAATAAGGAAAAAGAGCAGTCTGGGTTCCATGTCCATTTAGTCTGGTTTCCTATGGAATTAAAGACAATTCATGACCCGCAATGGCACAAACCCACACACACACACACACACACACACACACACACACACACACACACACACACACACACACACACACACACACACACACACACACACACACATCCTCACCCAACCCCCCCCACACACAAACACACACACACCCTCACCCCCCCCCCCCCACACACACACAAACACACACACACACAAACAAAGACAGACACTTCATTACTGCAAACACACACACACACACAGAGTCAATGAGCAAGTGCAGTCAGTGCTCCTGGATGGAGAGCATGTGGTTGGGTTAAGGGCATTCCTCATGGTAGGGGAATGTCTTGAGGATTTGAACCCAACAGCCCTGCAGTTACCAGATACATTCCTGAGGTAAGTGTTAGGATTTGATCGACTGCTAACAAAAAAAGGCCTATAGAATATGGACTTGGCAGGGTGAGTCGGAGAGAGGGACTAAAGAACAAGTGAAGGATGAAGAGAGAGCATGGTGGTAGAGAGAGAAGGAGTAATAGGTAGTAGAGTGCTAGAGACATTGAAAGGAAGAGTGGAGAATTAATGGGGAAAGAGAGACTGATTGAGAGAACAGAACAGGGAGAGCAATTGACAGATAAAGGCAGTAAAGTTTGATAGAGAAGTTGGATGGCAATATAGTGTGATAGAGAGTTTGAATGGCAGTATAGTGTGATAGAGAAGTTGAATGGCAGTATAGTGTGATAGAGAGGATGAATGGCAGCACAGTGTGATAGAGAAGTTGAATGGCAGTATAGTGTGATAGAGAAGTTGAATGGCAGTATAGTGTGATAGATAAGTTGAATGAGATGCGCTTAAGAAAGAAGAGAGGGAAGTGAAATAGAAAGATTTAGTCAGTTGGAGAGATAATGGGAATGAAACAGAATTGAAAGGAGAAGAGAGATTGATGGTTTGACAGAGGGATAGAGGGACAGAGTATATATGTTCAAAGTGTTTGTGTGTGTGTGTTTATTTGTGTGTGTGTGTGTGTGTGTGTGCATGTGTGTAAGACATTTGCATCAGGCTCAGTTGATGGGGCCCTCTGGGCACACACTGGGTGAATCAACGTTGTTTCCACACCGTTTCAATGAGATTACGTTGAACCAACGTGGAATTTACATTGAATTGTCGTCTGTGCCCAGTTGGGGGAAACAGGAAAAGAGAAGAATATATTTATTCATATACACTGCTCAAAAAAATAAAGGGAACACTTAAACAACACAATGTAACTCCAAGTCAATCACACTTCTGTGAAATCAAACTGTCCACTTAGGAAGCAACACTGATTGACAATACATTTCACATGCTGTTGTGCAAATGGAATAGACAACAGGTGGAAATTATAGGCAATTAGCAAGACACCCCTAATAAAGGAGTGGTTCGGCAGGTGGTGACCACAGACCACTTCTCAGTTCTTATACTTCCTGGCTGATGTTTTGGTCACTTTTGAATGCTGGCGGTGCTTTCACTCTAGTGGTAGCATGAGACGGAGTCTACAACCCACACAAGTGGCTCAGGTAGTGCAGCTCATCCAGGATGGCACATCAATGCGAGCTGTGGCAAGAAGGTTTGCTGTGTCTGTCAGCGTAGTGTCCAGAGCATGGAGGCGCTACCAGGAGACAGGCCAGTACATCAGGAGACGTGGAAGAGGTCGTAGGAGGGCAACAACCCAGCAGCAGGACCGCTACCTCTGCCTTTGTGCAAGGAGGAGCAGGAGGAGCACTGCCAGAGCCCTGCAAAATGACCTCCAGCAGGCCACAAATGTGCATGTGTCTGCTCAAACGGTCAGAAACAGACTCCATGAGGGTGGTATGACGGCCCGACGTCCACAGGTGGGGGTTGTGCTTACAGCCCAACACCGTGCAGGATGTTTGGCATTTGCCAGAGAACACCAAGATTGTCAAATTCGGCACTGGCGCCCTGTGCCCCTCACAGATGAAAGCAGGTTCACACTGAGCACATGTGACAGACGTGACAGAGTCTGGAGACGCCGTGGAGAACGTTCTGCTGCCTGCAACATCCTCCAGCATGACTGGTTTGGCGGTGGGTCAGTCATGGTGTGGGGTGGCATTTCTTTGGGGGGCCGCACAGCCCTCCATGTGCTCGCCAGAGATAGCCTGACTGCCATTAGGTACCGAGATGAGATCCTCAGACACCTTGTGAGACCATATGCTGGTGCGGTTGGCCCTGGGTTCCTCCTAACGCAAGACAATGCTAGACCTCATGTGGCTGGAGTGTGTCAGCAGTTCCTGCAAGAGGAAGGCATTGATGCTCTGGACTGGCCCGCCCGTTCCCCAGACCTGAATCCAATTGAGCACATCTAGGACATCATGTCTCGCTCCATCCACCAATGCCACGTTGCACCACAGACTGTCCAGGAGTTGGCGGATGCTTTAGTCCAGGTCTGGGAGGAGATCCCTCAGGAGACCATCCGCCACCTCATCAGGAGCATGCCCAGGCGTTGTAGGGAGGTCATACAGGCACGTGGAGGCCACACACACTACTGAGCCTCATTTTGACTTGTTTTAAGGACATTACATCAAAGTTGGATCAGCCTGTAGTGTGGTTTTCCACTTTAATTTTGAGTGTGACTCCAAATCCAGACCTCCATCGGTTGATACATTGGATTTCCATTGATTATTTTTATGTGGTTTTGTTGTCAGCACATTCAACTATGTAAAGAAAAAAGTATTTAATACAATTATTTCATTCATTCAGATCTAGGATGTGTTATTTTAGTGTTCCCTTTATTTTTTTTTTATTCATCTCCCGTCTGGATTACTGCAACTCGCTGTTGGCTGGGCTCCCTGCCTGTGCCATTAAACCCCTACAACTCATCCAGAACGCCGCAGCCCGTCTGGTGTTCAACCTTCCCAAGTTCTCTCACGTCACCCCGCTCCTCCGCTCTCTCCACTGGCTTCCAGTTGAAGCTCGCATCCGCTACAAGACCATGGTGCTTGCCTACGGAGCTGTGAGGGGAACGGCACCTCCATACCTTCAGGCTCTGATCAGTCCCTACACCCAAACAAGGGCACTGCGTTCATCCACCTCTGGCCTGCTGACCCCCCTACCTCTGAGGAAGCACGGTTCCCGCTCAGCCCAGTCCAAACTGTTCGCTGCTCTGGCACCCCAATGGTGGAACATGCTCCCTCACGACGCCAGGACAGCGGAGTCAATCACCACCTTCCGGAGACACCTGAAACCCCACCTCTTTAAGGAATACCTGGGATAGGATAAAGTAATCCTTCTAACCCCCCCCCTTAAAAGATTTAGATGCACTATTGTAAAGTGGTTGTCCACTGGATATCATAAGGTGAATGCACCAATTTGTAAGTCGCTCTGGATAAGAGCGTCTGCTAAATGACTTAAATGTAAATGTAAATGTAATTTTTTTTGAGCAGTATATATATAGAGACACTACGGTTCAAAAGTTTGTGGTCACTTAGAAATGCCCTTGTTTTTGAAAGAAAAAAAAAAATTGTCCATTAAAATAACATAACATTTATCAGAAATAAAGAGTAGACATTGTTAATGTTGTAAATGACTATTGTAGTTGGAAACGGCTGACTTTTAAAGGAGTATCTACATAGGCGTACAGAGGCCCATTATCAGCAACCATCACTCCTGTGTTCCAATGGCACGTTGTGTTAGCTAATCCATGTTGATCATTTCAAAATGTTAATTAATCATTAGAAAACCCTTTTGCAATTATGTTAGCATGGCTGAAAACTGTTGTACTGATTTAAGAAGCAATAAAACTGGCCTTATTTTGACTAGTTGAGTATCTGGAGCATCAGCATTTGTGGGTTTGATTACAGGCTCAAAATAGCCAGGAACAAAGAACTTTCTTCTGAAACTCATCAGTCTATTCTTGTTCTGAGAAATTAAGGCTATTCAGTGTGAGAAATTGCCAAGCAACTGAAGATCTCGTTAAACACTGTGTTTTACTCCCTTCACAGAACAGCGCAAACTGGCTCTAACCAGAATATAAAGAGGAGTGGGAGGCCCCGGTGCACAACTGAGCAAAAGGACAAGTACATTAGAGTGTCTTCGGGCCACCAGGGCCTCCCACTCCTCTTTCAAACGATCCCATTTTTGATAAACTCCCATATCTATTGGGTGAAATAGCACAATGTGCCATCACAGCAGCACGATTTGTGACATGTTTCCACAAGAAAAGGGCGACCAATGAAGAACAAACACCATTGTAAATAAAACCCATATTTATGTTCATTTATTTTTACTTTTTTACTATAACTATTTGCACATAATATGACATTTGAAATGTCTTTATTCTTTTGGAACTTTTGTAAGTGTTATGTTTACTGTAATTTCAATTTTATTTTATTGGTTATTTCACTTTTGTTTATTATCTATTTCACTTGCTTTGGCAATGTAAACATATGTTTCCCAATAAACCAATAAAGACCCATAATGCCAATAAAGACCCTTAAATTGAATAGAGAAGGAGAGAGAGGGAGAGAGAGAGAGAGATGTAGACAGAGTGACGAGGGGAATATGGATTTGCAGTCTCATAAGAGGCTCTCTTTATCAATTCCCCTAGGGACGATGAGAAGACAGGCAGCTCTCTTTCCCTCTCTCTACCCCTCTCCACCCCCTCTCTTTCTCCCTAAGCCTTATCCTCTACTAAAAGGTTGTGTGTGTCCCTGTCATCCTGCTTTATCTCTCTCTCTCCTCTTCCTCGTTTTCCCCTCCCAGACCTGTCTCTGTCCCCTGTCCTCTCTCTCTCCTCTTCCCCCCTCCCAGACCTGTCTCAGTCCCCTGTCCTATCTCTCTCCTCTTCCTCCCTTTCCCACACCCAGAACTGTCTCAGTCCCCTGAGAGAGAGAGAGATAGGTTGGAGGAGGGGGGAGGGTAAGAGAGGTAGAGATCGATAGAAGTAGAGAGGACATGTAGAGAGGAGGGAAATACCCTGCTGAGCATTGAAGTTGAAAGAACGTGTTGATGTTTTAAACCTGCTACAAAAATATATGCCCTCAATTTCCTTAAGATTGTATGCAGAGAAAATGCAGTGTGTGTCTGTGTGTGTGCGTGCAAGCGTGTGCTTTTGTAGCCAATGTGAAATAGCTGGCTATTCGCTAGCCTCCTTCACTCATGGTGCCAAACACACCCTCATAAAACTGACTATCCTACCGGGCCTTGATTTTGGCGATGTCATTTACAAAATTGCCTCCAACACTCTACTCAGCAAACTGGATGAAGTCTATCACAGTGCCATCCGTTTTGTCACCAAAGCCTCATATACTACCCACCACTGCGACCTGTATGCTCTTGTTGGCTGGCCCTCACTACATATTCGTCGCCAAACCCACTGGCTCCAGGTCATCTATAAGTCTTTGCTAGGTAAAGCCCTGCCTTATCTCAGCTCACTGGTCACCATAGCAACACCCACCCATAGCACGCGCTCCAGCAGGTATATTTTACTGGTCATCCACAAAGCCAACACTTCCTTTGGCGGCCTTTCCTTCCAGTTCTCTGCTGCCAATGACTGGAACGAATTGCAAAAATCACTGAAGCTGGAGTCTCAGACAGCATCAGCTTCAGCTGTCTGAGCAGCTTACCGATCGCTGTACCTGTACACAGCCAATATGTAAATAGCACACCCAACTACCTCATCCCCATATTGTTACTTATCCTCTTGCTCTTTTGCACCCCAGTATCTCTACTTGCACATCATCATCTGCACATCTATCACTCCAGTGTTAATGCTAAATTGCAATTATTTTGCCTTTATGGCCTATTTATTGATTACCTCTCTACTCTTCTACATTTGCACACACTGTACATAGATTTTTCTGTTGTGTTATTGGCTGTACGTTTGTTTATGTGTAACTCTGCGTTGTTTTTTGTGTCGCACTGCTTTGCTTTATCTTGGCCAGGCCTCAGTTGTAAATGAGAACTTGTTCTCAACTGGCCTACCAGGTAGGTGAAATAAATACAATCAAAAGACCGCTAGTAGTGTTCAATCGGTGACGTTACTTGCTCTGAGACCTTGAAGCAGTTGTTTCCATTGCGGCTTTGGTGGAGTGTTAGGTAATGATGCTTCATTGGTGACAGTTGTCAATGTGTTCAAAGGTTCCCACGTTGAAAGGTTCCCAGGTTCCCACGTCCAAAGGTTCCCAGGTTCCCAGGATCAAAGGTTCTTATGTTCCCAGGTTTAAAGTTTCCCAGGTTTCCAGGTTCAAAGATTCCCAGGTTCAAAGTTTCCAAGGTTCCCAGGTTAAGGCAAGGAGAGGGATATGATTGTTTGTGTGTGTGTGTGTGTTCTGAGAGTGTGGGAGATCGCATCATGCCCTTGGCAGCCTGGAGGCAAGAGCAGAAAGTCTCAGCTGAACCAGTCAGTGCTCGAAGACATGTCTGTGAGTCCGGCCTACCCTTTGCAAACACAAAAACTAATTCTTAAAATCTCTCTGTCTCTCTCTCTCTGACTCTGTCTCTTTCCCTTTGTCTTTCTCTCTCTCTCTCTCTCTCTCTCTCTCTCTCTCTCTCTCTGTCTAGCTTTCTCTCTGGCATTGTTCCCTCTCTCGCTCTCTCGCTCTCTCTCTCTGTATTTGTCAGTCAAGAAAGTATCACAATGAAATGCCTCTATAGTTTAGACACAGAACCCTTGCAATCTTAGTCAGTTAATGCATGTACTTGATGACAAAGATTTCATGTCTTTTAGAAGTAAACTCTGAAATATAAATGGATGAGTAAGTGGATTGATTGAACTCCCAGTAGCGTGGAGCTATGGAGTCAGAGAGTAGAGTAGTTTGGACAAGCTGGAAGAGACAGAGGGAGTACTTGGCAGACAAAAGCAAGAACTTTCTATGACTCCAGGCGCTACCCAGGAGTCAGTGGGAGTCAGGAGTAGCCCTGAGGGGACGTTTTCATTCGCTGTGGGCGAAGTGAGGGGCTGGCCCAGAGTGGGCTAGGGTCAGCATTCTAATGCACGATTGGCTGAGAGCTCTGACATTCTGTGATGAGTCAGCGTCGCCCACGGCAATGGCGTGCCTCATATTCTGGGATGGCGGAAGCGGTTGGCAAGACGGCATGTGTGTGTTTGTGTGTGATTTAGAGAAAGAGAGAGAGAGAGAGAGAGAGAGAGAGAGAGAGAGAGAGAGAGCTGTAAAGGTTAGAAAGTAGAGGGAGTGCATTTTCTGATGTGGTTTCCCATCCTGTGTTCTTTGCAGGGTTGGGGAGTAACGGATAACATGTAATCATTTACATGTAAGGGATTACAAAAAATGGTAACTGTAATCCGTCAAGTTACCAGCAAAAATATTTTAATCATATTACAGATACTTTCCAAAAACTAGATGATTACTTCGAGGATTACTTTTAAATTCAGAAAGGATGTTTGCGGAAAAAAATCTTGACGTTCAAATCGGCATTGTAAAAAGGTGCGAGTTTCAGTTTGTGGGAACTCCTTCAAGACTGTTGGAAAAGCATTCCAGGTGAAGTTGGTTGAGAGAATGCCAAGAGTGTTCAAAGCTGTCATCAAGTCAAAGGTTGGCTACCTTGAAGAATCTAAAGTATAAAATAGATTTTGATTTGTTTAACACTTTTTTGTTACTACATGATTCCATATGTATTATTTCATAGTTCCGATGTCTTCACTGTTATTCTACTGTAGAAAATAGTAAAAATAAAGGAAAACTCTTGAATGAGTAGGTGTGTCCAAACTTTTGACTGGTACTGTATATATCAATTGATTCTTGAAGAATGTAACTTATAAATGTCTCATGAGCTTAGTTCCACTGTCACAAAATATAAGATTGTCTTCCTCCAATGTTTGTAAACATTGTAAACATAAACAAACACTGTATAGCCTCATAACATTGTGAAAACAATATTTTTTATACAAAGGATGGTCAGTCCTTGCATCTATAGCTCTGTCTATTAATCTTAGAGTGGTTACATTTCTGAAGGCCCATCCCTCAGCTTTTTACAAAAATAGGTGGCAGGGAGATAGTTTTGTTATTGTTTCATCTGTGGAATTGCACTTTAAACAGCTGCATATTATCAAGATATCAAAGTGTTGTGAACAAAAATGTAAACAATAGGCCTATTACAAATGCAAAATATGGTGTTCATTTGTCACATGTAAATGTAGCACTTCTCAGTAGTGCTCAAAGCATGCAATTCCATGAGCACAGAATTTATTTTTCAACTTGAATCAACGAGCCCAATCATTCCTCCTTGACAACAAAACCACAAACAACAGAGTAGGGCTGGCTAATAAGTCCTTAGTTTTGGGGTCATGCTCAGGTAAAACAATTTGGCTATCTATACATCCATATTTCCAAGTCCTATTCTTGAGGATCAAGGGGCATAACATTTATTGGAATGACTGGAAATCTTTTTTTTATTTTTTTTACCCCTTTTTCTCCCTCATTTTGTGTTATCCAATTGGTAGTTACAGTCTTGTCTCATCGCTACAACTCCCGTACGGACTCGGGTGAGGGGAATGTCGAGAGAGGTGCATCCCCCGAAACACAACCCAACCGGGCCGCACTGCTCCTTGGCAATACCCATTAACCCGGAAGCCAGCCGCACCAATGTGTCCAAGGAAACACTTACACCTGGCGACCGCGTCAGCGTGCACTGCGCCCGGGCCGCCACAGGAGTTGCTAGTGCGCGATGAGACAAGTACATCCCTACCGGCCAAACCCTCCACTAACCCGGACGATGCTGGGCCAATTGTGCGCCGCCCCATGGGTCAGAGCCTGGACTCAAACCCAGAATCTCTAGTGGCACAGATAGCACTGTGATGCAGTGCCTTAGACCACTGCGCCACTCGGGAGGCTCATGACTGGAATTCTGATAGACTTTGGTTTTTAATGTAAAGATATAATATAATCATATTATTATATGTAGTAGAAAGCAATAGGTTAGAAGAAGCCTACATAACCAACGCATCAAGTAAATTTGAAAGTCCATATATGGCCAGCTATGTAAACTTTAACATTGACTTATCCTGCAATAGATCTCGTTCAATGGGTGTCATACAATTGTGTATTCTTCTAATGCCTCTTAAGGGGAAAGTAATCTAAAAGTAACAGAATGTAATCAGATTACATTACTGAGTTTAGGTAAACCAAAAGTTACATGACTGATTACAATTTGGAAAGGTAACTAGTTACTGTTACATACCCAACCCTGGTTCGTTGTATGTTCTTTATTATAAACTGTGTGGTTCCAGACCTGAATGCTGATTGGCTGACAGCCGTGGTATATCAGACCGTATACCACACCACCTTGTGCCTTGTTGATTAATTAGAAGGTAGGATCAGTGGATGTGTGTCAGTATAAGACAGGATTCCTTTATATGGTAAAGAAAAAAGACTATGTGAAAGTACCTTATGCTGGTAGAACACACTGGCCATGTGTATGTGCCAGTATGTATTATCAAAGACTGTTACATGTGCAAGACAGACAGAGAGACAGAGAGAAGGGGTGGGGGTGAGAGAGAGAGAGAGAGAGAGAGAGAGAGAGAGAGAGAGAGGGAAAGAGAGAGAGACAGAGAGAGAGAGAGAGAGAAGGGGTGGGGGAAGAGCGAGAGACAGAGAGAGACACAAGCAACCAACCAGTAGTTTATGTAAAGAGACAGACATAAAACTCATCCTGAAGGATTGCATGGTCTCAGCCAGCGCATCTCTGATTAATATTCAGAAAATGTTCATCCCATCTTTACAGGTCAGATGGTGCTCCTCCGCACAGAGGAGGTGGATGCTGTGTTAGTCTGACTGAGCAATCAGGACCTCACGCTGAATTAATGCTGTTGCACACATATCCTCCACTCCCCCGTCCTCGCGTCAACCTGAACATCTCAGCTACAAACTTTTGACTTTAAAAAGACAAAACCAACAACACCTATTCAGTGGTGCATCAGTTACATCACTACGTCAGTACATCAGTTACATCACTACATCAGTACATCAGTTACATCACTACGTCAGTACATCAGTTACATCAGTTACATCACTACATCAGTTACATCAGTTACATCACTACATCAGTTACATCACTACGTCAGTACATAAGTTACATCACTACGTCAGTATATCAGTTACATCAGTTACATCACTACGTCAGTTACATCAGTTACATCAGTTACATCACTACATCAGTTACATCACTACATCAGTTACATCAGTTACATCACTACATCAGTACATCAGTTACATCAGTTACATCACTACATCAGTTACATCAGTTACATCACTACATCAGTTACATCAGTTACATCACTACATCAGTACATCAGTTACATCACTACATCAGTTACATCAGTTACATCACTACATCAGTACATCACTACATCAGTTACATCACTACATCAGTACATCAGTACATCAGTTACATCAGTTACATCAGTTACATCACTACATCACTACGTCAGTTACATCAACACATCAGTTACATCACTACATCAGTACATCACTACATCAGTTACATCACTACATCAGTTACATCACTACATCACTACATCAGTTACATCACTACATCACTACATCAGTACATCACTACATCAGTTACATCAGTTACATCACTACATCAGTACATCAGTTACATCACTACATCAGTACATCAGTACATCAGTACATCACTACATCAGTTACATCACTACATAAGTTACATCAGTTACATCAGTTACATCACTACATCAGTTACATCACTACATAAGTTACATCAGTTACATCAGTTACATCACTACATCAGTTACATCACTACATCAGTTACATCACTACATTAGTACATCAGTTACATCAGATACATCAGGTACATCAGTACATCAGTTACATCAGTTACATCAGTTACATCAGTTACATCAGATACATCAGTTACATCACTACATCAGTTACATCAGTACATCAGTTACATCAGTTACATCAGTTACATCACTACATCAGTTACATCAGTACATCAGTTACATCACTACATCAGTTACATCAGTTACATCAGATACATCAGTTACATCACTACATCAGTTACATCAGTACATCAGTTACATCACTACATCACTACATCAGTACATCAGTACATCAGTTACATCACTACATCAGTACATCAGTTACATCAGATACATCAGTTACATCACTACATCAGTTACATCAGTACATCAGTTACATCAGTACATCAGTTACATCACTACATCAGTACATCAGTTACATCAGTTACATCACTACATCAGTACATCAGTTACATCAGATACATCAGTTACATCACTACATCAGTTACATCAGTACATCAGTTACATCACTACATCAGTTACATCACTACATCAGATACATCACTACATCAGTACATCAGATACATCAGTTACATCACTACATCAGTTACATCAGTACATCAGATACATCACTACATCAGTACATCAGTTACATCAGTTACATCAGTTACATCACTACATCAGTTACATCACTACATCAGTACATCAGTTACATCAGTTACATCACTACATCAGTTACATCAGTTACAACACTACATCAGTTACATCAGTACATCAGTACATCTGTTACATCAGTTACATCACTACATCAGTTACATCAGTTACAACACTACATCAGTTACATCAGTACATCAGTTACAACACTACATCAGTTACATCAGTACATCAGATACATCATTACATCAGTTACATCAGTACGCCAGTTACATCACTACATCACTTCATCAGTACATCAGCTACATCAGTTACATCACTACATCAGTTACATCAGTACATCAGTTACATCAGTTACATCAATACATCAGTACATCAGTTACATCACTACATCAGTACATCAGATACATCACTACATAAGTTACATCACTACATCAGTTACATCACTACATCAGTTACATCAGTTACATCAGTACATCAGTTACATCACTACATCAGTACATCAGTTACATCAGTTACATCACTACATCAGTACATCAGTTACATCAGATACATCAGTTACATCACTACATCAGTTACATCAGTACATCAGTTACATCACTACATCAGTTACATCACTACATCAGATACATCACTACATCAGTACATCAGATACATCAGTTACATCACTACATCAGTTACATCAGTACATCAGATACATCACTACATCAGTACATCAGTTACATCAGTTACATCAGTTACATCACTACATCAGTTACATCACTACATCAGTACATCAGTTACATCAGTTACATCACTACATCAGTTACATCAGTTACATCACTACATCAGTTACATCAGTTACATCAGTACATCAGTACATCAGTTACATCAGTTACATCAGTTACATCACTACATCAGTTACATCAGTTACAACACTACATCAGTTACATCAGTACATCAGTTACAACACTACATCAGTTACATCAGTACATCAGATACATCATTACATCAGTTACATCAGTACATCAGTTACATCAGTTACATCAATACATCAGTACATCAGTTACATCACTACATCAGTACATCAGATACATCACTACATAAGTTACATCACTACATCAGTTACATCACTACATCAGTTACATCACTACATCAGTTACATCAGTTACATCACTACATCAGTTACATCAGTTACATCACTACATCACTACATCACTACATCAGTTACATCAGTACATCAGTTACATCACTACATCAGTTACATCAGTTACATCACTACATCACTACATCACTACATCACTACATCAGTTACATCACTACATCAGTTACATCACTACATCAGTTACATCAGTACATCACTACATCAGTTACATCACTACGTCAGTACATCAGTTACATCACTACATCAGTTACATCAGTTACATCAGTACATCAGTTACATCAGTTACATTACTACATCAGTTACATCAGTACATCAGTTACATCACTACATCAGTTACATCAGTTACATCAGTTACATCACTACATCAGTACATCAGTTACATCAGATACATCAGTTACATCACTACATCAGTTACATCAGTACATCAGTTACATCAGTACATCAGTTACATCAGTTGCGTCACTACATCAGCTACAGTTAAAATGGTTTCTGTAAACTACATTTAATTCCTCTGAGAGGTTAGTCATTTATCAGCTCTAATGTGTGTGTGTGTGTGTG
>NC_042969.1:82385130-82396394 GCF_901001165.1 Salmo trutta
ATGGCTAGAAAGCCGCTGACGTCGATCACTAGACGCCGCCCGAACAAGGAGTGGAGCCGACTTCGGTGGAAGTCGTGACAACCATGGCAACACCCGGAGCACTGGGTCAAACACCATGGTAACATCCGGAGCACTGGGACAAATACTATGGCAACACCCGGAATACTGGGCCAAACACCATGGCAACACCCGGAATACTGGGCCAAACACCATGGCAACACCCGGAGCACTGAACCAACATCACTGCAACATCCGGAGCACTGGGCCAAACACCATGGCAACACCCGGAAGACTGAACCAACACCATGGCAACACTCAGAATACTGGGCCAAACACCATGGCAACACCCGGAACACTGGGCCAAAAACACCATGGCAACACCCGGAGCACTGAACCAACACCATGGCAACACCCAGAGCACTGTGCCAAACACCATGGCAACACCCGGAGCACTGGGCCAAACACCATGGCAACACCCAGAGCACTGGGCCAAACACCATGGCAACACCCGGAATACCGATGAAGAGAAGGAGAGTTGGAGAGACGAGGATAACATACACACACAAATAAACGCACCCACTCGCACACGGGCGCACATACACACACAGTCCCTGTGCTTCTGGAGGCTCGCAGATCCTTTTCAGAGCAGAAGTGAGAATGAATAATAGAAACGGTAACATACAAAAGTCTCATGTAACTGTCATCTCCACAACATGTACTGTTACCTCTAGACCAAATCAAGGCTGACTGTCATCTCCACAACATGTAATGTCACCTCTAGACCAAACCAAGGCTGACTGTCATCTCCACAACATGTAATGTTAACACCAGACCAAAACAAGGCTGACTGTCATCTCCACAGTATGTAATGTTACCTCTAGACCAAACCAAGGCTGACTGTCATCTCCACAACATGTAATGTTACCTCTAGACCAAACCAAGGCTGACTGTCATCTCCACAACATGTAATGTCACCTCTAGATCAAACCAAGGCTGACTGTCATCTCAACAACATGTAATGTTACCTCTAGATCAAACCAAGGCTGACTGTCATCTCCACAACATGTACTGTTACCTCTAGACCAAACCAAGGCTGACTGTCATCTCCACAACATGTACTGTTACCTCTAGACCAAACCAAGGCTGACTGTCATCTCCACAACATGTACTGTTACCTCTAGACCAAACCAAGGCTGACTGTCATCTCCACAACATGTACTGTTACCTCTAGACCAAACCAATGCTGACTGTCATCTCCACAACATGTACTGTTAACACCAGACCAAGCCAAGGCTGACTGTCATCTCCACAACATGTACTGTTAACACCAGACCAAACCAAGGCTGACTGTCATCTCCACAACATGTACTGTTAACACCAGACCAAAACAAGGCTGACTGTCATCTCCACAACATGTACTGTTAACACCAGACCAAAACAAGGCTGAGCTCTACAGACCAGAAGACATGTGCTCTACAGCAACCGTTCAGTTACTGGCCCAACGCTCTAACCACTAGGCTACCCGCCATCTTAACAATATATAAGTAACTATGTAAATTCCTGTTAAAAGCCATAATGAGATAGTGTTTTTAAAAACACAGGATATGCACCTGAACACACACACACACACACACGCACACGCACACGCACACGCACGCACACGCACACGCACACGCACACACACACACACACACACACACACAGCTAAATTTGAGTGAAGTAGGCTGTGTTTTAGGCTTTGGTAAAGAGACTGGAGAATGTGGTAGATGTACGATGATGTTAATGAATCGTGAGAGGGAACTGTAATGTACATAAGGTAGTGGAATGTATTCTGGCAGTGATTCTGCTATCAAAGCTGTTTACACTTTCACACTTTCTCTCTTGGTGTCTCTGCCTTTGTGTGTTGTAGTCCGTTTGTTGGAATTGAACAGTTAGATCTAGTTGAGGTGTACCTGGTTAAATATGAAGTACAGGTACGATGAGGTACATAGTTATACATTAAGTACAGGAATGTTGAGGTGTACATGGTTATATATGAAGTACAGGAACAATGAGGTACATAGTTATACATTAAGTACAGGAATGTTGATGTGTACATAGTTATATATGAAGTACAGGAACGATGAGGTACATAGTTATACATTAAGTACAGGAATGTTGATGTGTACATAGTTATATATGAAGTACAGGAACGATGAGGTACATAGTTATACATTAAGTACAGCAATGTTGAGGTGTACGTGGTTAAATATGAAGTACAGGTACGATGAGGTACATAGTTATACATTAAGTACAGGAATGTTGAGGTGTACATGGTTATATATGAAGTACAGGAACGATGAGGTACATAGTTATACATTAAGTACAGGAATGTTGAGGTGTACGTGGTTAAATATGAAGTACAGGTACGATGAGGTACATAGTTATACATTAAGTACAGGAATGTTGAGGTGTACGTGGTTATATATGAAGTAGAGGAATGTTGAGTGCTTGCAACAGTTTCTACAACAGCTCTGTAACGTAGCAGTAGTGATGTCTCAGCTAGAGGAAATGTGTATATCAGTGTGTGTGTGGTTGGGTGCTTTCAGAAGGGAGATGATTACTTACAACTAGGGTTTGACAGCACAAGTTGATTGCTGACTCACATTACAACTGTCAACACACACATACACACAGATACACACACACGTATTGGTTTTACTATCCAAGTGGGGACCAAAAAATGTATTCCCATTAAAAAAATGATTTATTTTCCCTAACCCCTAACCCTAACCCTAAACCTTACCTTAACCCCATACTCCGAACAATACCTCCTAATCCTACACCTAACCCTGACCCTAACCCTAATTCTAACTCTAATTTTAATAATAAACCTTACCACTAAGAATAAAATAGCATTTTTCCTTTTGGGGACCGTTGAAATGTTCCCACTTTTCCCCCCCTTGTTTTAATATAATTTTGAAGACGAACCCAAAAGGACTGTAAAGTTAGACCACACCCACACACAGACATGCCCCACCCCCATTAAGTCTACACCTTTGAGAATCCTTTGATCGGTTTCATTGCCAGTATTTCTAGACACTAAGATTACATGTTTCTATTTTTACCTGGTGTCAACACGACCCAAAAATACCCACTCATTCTCCGTCATCTCTCCCCTCTGCCAGCTTTCATATTTCCCTACATATAAAACTCTGTGTTATTGAGTGGGTGTGTTGGCATGTGAACATGTGCGCGTGCGTGTGTTTGTGTTTGTGTGTCTGTTTGTGTGTGTGTATGTATGTGTGTGTCTGAGGGATAGAGTGAGTAAATGATGCAACATTGAGTGCATGCCCTGCAATAATGAACAGAAAGCCAGCACTGGAAACCTTGTTGAGCTGTCATGCATGCAGTGTGTGTGTGTGTGTGTGTGTGTGTGTGTGTGTGTGTGTGTGTGTGTGTGTGTGTGTGTGTGTGTGTGTGTGTGTGTGTGTGTGTGTGTGTGTGTGACAGCTACAGCCCCATGTCTGGCGTGTCCATCTGTCGTCGCATGCTGAATTACAAAAGAGGTTCCCTGCTGTTTTCTGCTGAGGAGATGAACTGCTTCCAGCGAGAGAGACAGGGGGCAGATGCCAGGCTGGTGTCAGTATGATTGGGACTGTGTGTTATACTAGATGCGTGATAAAATCTGTTGTTTCTGTGTGTTAATGCTAACATGTATATGAGAGAGAGTTATACGTTAGAATCATTGACCAGTGGTCCTGACTGTATAACATAATAATCTCCAGTAGGGGAGCTGTTGTCTTCATTCCTTCTCTCAGACATGTATTAATGTGTGTGTGTGTGTGTGTGTGTGTGTGTGTGTGCGTGCGTGCGTGCGTGCGTGCGTGCGTGTGTGTGTGCGTGTGTGTGTGTGTGTGTGTGCGTGTGTGTGTGTCTTCTGTCCTTGATCATCCCTATATCCCTCTTTGTTCCTTCCTCTCTCCTGTAGAGTTCCTAACAAACTCAGACAGTCTGTGTGATTCCTCTGAGTGGCAGACAGACCACAGAGACTCAGACATGTTCTCATGGGAACAGTGGGATCCAGTAGAGGAGGCCAGGGAGAAACAGGGGAAGCACTTAGAACTGCTCACTTCACTGAGAACTCCATACCACACTATGACAGGCGACATGGGACATCACTCAGATCCCACACCTGGGATACACAGGGCAGAGGGATGGGGAGAGGGATGGGGAGCCAGTGGGAGGTTAATACTGGAAAGGGAAAAGTTTTCATTGAAAAGTAATTTCCTTCAGTTTCAGTTTTCCATTAGTTTCCTTTAGTTTTGCTTTACTTTTCCTTTACTTTACTTTAGTTTCCTTCACTTTTCCTTTCGTTTTGCTTTAGTTTCCTTTAGTTTTGCAGTCTTCCAAGGTAACTGTACTTAAGCCATGACAGGTCAGCTGGTAAGGATTGGATTTTACATTGGGCCATATACCCAGAAAATGGGATACCTGTATTGACATGTCAAGATAAGATTGTTATGTCGAAGGTGAACCTGGATAAAAGCCTGATGCTGGCGATGGTGCTAGAGAAGTGTTGGTGTCCAGATACGGATAAGTTGTAGCCTACTGTTCTCTGTCTGAGTGACTGTCTGAATGACTGTGTGGCTGAAGCAGCAGCAGCTAAATGACTGACTCTCTGAATGACTGTGTGGCTGCAGCAGCAGCTAAATGACTGACTCTCTGAGTGACTGTGTGGCTGCAGCAGCAGCTAAATGACTGACTCTCTGAGTGACTGTGTGGCTGCAGCAGCAGCTAAATGACTGATTCCCTGAGTGACTGTGTGGCTGCAGCAGCAGAAGCTAAATGACTGACTCTCTGAGTGACTGTGTGGCTGCAGCAGCAGCTAAATGACTGACTCTCTGAGTGACTGTGTGGCTGCAGCAGCAGCTAAATGACTGACTCTCTGAGTGACTGTGTGGCTGCAGCAGCAGCAGCTAAATGACTGACTCTCTGAGTGACTGTGTGGCTGCAGCAGCAGCTAAATGACTGATTCTCTGAGTGACTGTGTGGCTGCAGCAGCAGCTAAATGACTAATTTTCTGAGTGATTGTGTGGCTGCAGCAGCAGCAGCTAAATTACTGATTCTCTGAGTGACTGTGTGGCTGCAGCAGCAGCTACATGACTGATTATCTGAGTGACTGTGTGGCTGCAGCAGCAGCTACATGACTGATTCGGAGTGACTGTGTGGCTGCAGCAGCAGCTACATGACTGATTCTGAGTCACTGTGTGGCTGCAGCAGCAGCAGCTAAATGACTGACTCTCTGAGTGACTGTGTGGCTGCAGCAGCTGAAGCTAAATGACTGATTCGCTGAGTGACGGTGTGGCTGCAGCAGCAGCAGCTAAATGACTGACTCTCTGAATGACTGTGTGGCTGCAGCAGCAGCTAAATGACTGATTCTCTGAATGACTGTGTGGCTGCAGCAGCAGCTAAATGACTGATTCTCTGAGTGATTTTGTGGCTGCAGCAGCTAAATGACTGATTCTCTGAATGACTGTGTGGCTGCAGCAGCAGCTAAATGACTGATTCTCTGAGTGATTTTGTGGCTGCAGCAGCTAAATGACTGATTCTCTGAGTGACTGTGTGGCTGCAGCAGCAGCAGCTAAATGACTAATTCTTTGAGTGATTGTGTGGCTGCAGCAGCAGCAGCTAAATGACTGATTCTCTGAGTGACTGTGTGGCTGCAGCAGCAGCTACATGACTGATTATCTGAGTGACTGTGTGGCTGCAGCAGCAGCTACATGACTGATTCGGAGTGACTGTGTGGCTGCAGCAGCAGCTACATGACTGATTCTGAGTCACTGTGTGGCTGCAGCAGCAGCTACATGACTGACTCTGAGTGACTGTGTGGCTGCAGCAGCAGCAGCTAAATGACTGATTCTCTGAATGACTGTGTGGCTGCAGCAGCAGCTAAATGACTGATTCTCTGAGTGATTTTGTGGCTGCAGCAGCTAAATGACTGATTCTCTGAATGACTGTGTGGCTGCAGCAGCAGCTAAATGACTGATTCTCTGAGTGATTTTGTGGCTGCAGCAGCTAAATGACTGATTCTCTGAGTGACTGTGTGGCTGCAGCAGCAGCTAAATGACGGACTCTCTGAGTGACTATGTGGCTACAGCAGCAGCTAAATGACTGACTCTCTGAGTGACTGTGTGGCTGCAGCAGCAGCAGCAGCTAAATGACTGACTCTCTGAGTGACTGTGTGGCTGCAGCAGTTGCTAAATGACTGACTCTCTGAGTGACTGTGTGGCTGTAGCAGCAGCTAAATTACTGATTCTCTGAGTGACTGTTTGGCTGCAGCAGCAGCAACTAAATGACTGACTCTCTGAGTGACTGTGTGGCTGCAGCAGCAGAAGCTAAATGACTGACTCTGAGTGACTGTGTGGCTGCAGCAGCAGCTAAATGACTGACTCTGAGTGACTGTGTGGCTACAGCAGCAGCTAAATGACTGACTCTCTGAGTGACTGTGTGGCTGCAGCAGCAGCAGCAGCTAAATGACTGACTCTCTGAGTGACTGTGTGGCTGCAGCAGCAGCTAAATGACTGACTCTCTGAGTGACTGTGTGGCTGCAGCAGCAGCAGCTAATTGACTGATTTTCTGAGTGACGATATGGCTGCAGCAGCAGCAGCTAAATGACTGATTCTGTGAGTGACTGTTTGGCTGCAGCAGCAGCAACTAAATGACCTACTCTCTGAGTGACTGTGTGGCTGCAGCAGCAGCTAAATGACTGACTCTCTGAGTGACTATGTGGCTACAGCAGCAGCTAAATGACTGACTCTCTGAGTGACTGTGTGGCTGCAGCAGCAGCTAAATTACTGACTCTCTGAGTGACTTTGTGGCTGCAGCAGCAGCTAAATGACTGACTCTCTGAGTGACTGTGTGGCTGCAGCAGCAGCAGCTAAATGACTGATTCTCTGAGTGACGATATGGCTGCAGCAGCAGCAGCTAAATGACTGATTCTCTGAGTGACTGTGTGGTTGCAGCAGCAACTAAATGACTGACTCTCTGAGTGACTGTGTGGCTACAGCAAAAGCAGCTAAATGACTGAATCATAGTGACTGTGTGGCTGCAGCAGCAGCAGCTAAATGACTGAATCATAGTGACTGTGTGGCTGCAGCAGCAGCAGCTAAATGACTGACTCTGAGTGACTGTGTGGCTGCAGCAGCAGCTAAATGACTGACTCTCTGAGTGACTGTGTGGCTGCAGCAGCTGAAGCTAAATGACTGATTCGCTGAGTGACTGTGTGGCTGCAGCAGCTGAAGCTAAATGACTGATTCGCTGAGTGACGGTGTGGCTGCAGCAGCAGCAGCTAAATGACTGACTCTCTGAATGACTGTGTGGCTGCAGCAGCAGCTAAATGACTGATTCTCTGAATGACTGTGTGGCTGCAGCAGCAGCTAAATGACTGATTCTCTGAGTGATTTTGTGGCTGCAGCAGCTAAATGACTGATTCTCTGAATGACTGTGTGGCTGCAGCAGCAGCTAAATGACTGATTCTCTGAGTGATTTTGTGGCTGCAGCAGCTAAATGACTGATTCTCTGAGTGACTGTGTGGCTGCAGCAGCAACAGCTAAATGACTAATTCTCTGAGTGATTGTGTGGCTGCAGCAGCAGAAGCTAAATGACTGATTCTCTGAGTAACTGTGTGGCTGCAGCAGCAGCTACATGACTGATTATCTTAGTGACTGTGTGGCTGCAGCAGCAGCTACATGACTGATTCGGAGTGACTGTGTGGCTGCAGCAGCAGCTACATGACTGATTCTGAGTCACTGTGTGGCTGCAGCAGCAGCTACATGACTGATTCTGAGTGACTGTGTGGCTGCAGCAGCAGCAGCTAAATGACTGACTCTCTGAGTGACTGTGTGGCTGCAGCAGCTGAAGCTAAATGACTGATTCGCTGAGTGACGGTGTGGCTGCAGCAGCAGCAGCTAAATGACTGACTCTCTGAGTGACTGTGTGGCTGCAGCAGCAGCTAAATGACTGATTCTCTGAATGACTGTGTGGCTGCAGCAGCAGCTAAATGACTGATTCTCTGAGTGATTTTGTGGCTGCAGCAGCTAAATGACTGATTCTCTGAGTGACTGTGTGGCTGCAGCAGCAGCAGCTAAATGACTAATTCTTTGAGTGATTGTGTGGCTGCAGCAGCAGCAGCTAAATGACTGATTCTCTGAGTGACTGTGTGGCTGCAGCAGCAGCTACATGACTGATTATCTGAGTGACTGTGTGGCTGCAGCAGCAGCTACATGACTGATTCGGAGTGACTGTGTGGCTGCAGCAGCAGCTACATGACTGATTCTGAGTCACTGTGTGGCTGCAGCAGCAGCTACATGACTGACTCTGAGTGACTGTGTGGCTGCAGCAGCAGCAGCTAAATGACTGATTCTCTGAATGACTGTGTGGCTGCAGCAGCAGCTAAATGACTGATTCTCTGAGTGATTTTGTGGCTGCAGCAGCTAAATGACTGATTCTCTGAATGACTGTGTGGCTGCAGCAGCAGCTAAATGACTGATTCTCTGAGTGATTTTGTGGCTGCAGCAGCTAAATGACTGATTCTCTGAGTGACTGTGTGGCTGCAGCAGCAGCTAAATGACGGACTCTCTGAGTGACTATGTGGCTACAGCAGCAGCTAAATGACTGACTCTCTGAGTGACTGTGTGGCTGCAGCAGCAGCAGCAGCTAAATGACTGACTCTCTGAGTGACTGTGTGGCTGCAGCAGTTGCTAAATGACTGACTCTCTGAGTGACTGTGTGGCTGTAGCAGCAGCTAAATTACTGATTCTCTGAGTGACTGTTTGGCTGCAGCAGCAGCAACTAAATGACTGACTCTCTGAGTGACTGTGTGGCTGCAGCAGCAGAAGCTAAATGACTGACTCTGAGTGACTGTGTGGCTGCAGCAGCAGCTAAATGACTGACTCTGAGTGACTGTGTGGCTACAGCAGCAGCTAAATGACTGACTCTCTGAGTGACTGTGTGGCTGCAGCAGCAGCAGCAGCTAAATGACTGACTCTCTGAGTGACTGTGTGGCTGCAGCAGCAGCTAAATGACTGACTCTCTGAGTGACTGTGTGGCTGCAGCAGCAGCAGCTAATTGACTGATTTTCTGAGTGACGATATGGCTGCAGCAGCAGCAGCTAAATGACTGATTCTGTGAGTGACTGTTTGGCTGCAGCAGCAGCAACTAAATGACCTACTCTCTGAGTGACTGTGTGGCTGCAGCAGCAGCTAAATGACTGACTCTCTGAGTGACTATGTGGCTACAGCAGCAGCTAAATGACTGACTCTCTGAGTGACTGTGTGGCTGCAGCAGCAGCTAAATTACTGACTCTCTGAGTGACTTTGTGGCTGCAGCAGCAGCTAAATGACTGACTCTCTGAGTGACTGTGTGGCTGCAGCAGCAGCAGCTAAATGACTGATTCTCTGAGTGACGATATGGCTGCAGCAGCAGCAGCTAAATGACTGATTCTCTGAGTGACTGTGTGGCTGCAGCAGAAGCAGCTAAATGACTGATTCTCTGAGTGACTGTGTGGTTGCAGCAGCAACTAAATGACTGACTCTCTGAGTGACTGTGTGGCTACAGCAAAAGCAGCTAAATGACTGAATCATAGTGACTGTGTGGCTGCAGCAGCAGCAGCTAAATGACTGAATCATAGTGACTGTGTGGCTGCAGCAGCAGCAGCTAAATGACTGACTCTGAGTGACTGTGTGGCTGCAGCAGCAGCTAAATGACTGACTCTCTGAGTGACTATGTGGCTACAGCAGCAGCTAAATGACTGATTCTCTGAGTGATGATATGGCTGCAGCAGCAACAGCTAAATGACTGATTCTCTGAGTGACTGTTTGGCTGCAGCAGCAACTAAATGACTGACTTTCTGAGTGACTGTGTGGCTGCAGCAGCAGATAAATGACTGACTCTGAGTGACTGTGTGGCTGCAGCAGCAGCAGCTAAATGACTGATTCTCTGAGTGACGATATGGCTACAGCAGCAGCTAAATGACTGATTCTCTGAGTGACTGTTTGGCTGCAGCAGCAACTAAATGACTGACTCTCTGAGTGACTGTGTGGCTGCAGCAGCAGCTAAATGACTGACTCTCTGAGTGACTGTGTGGCTGCAGCAGAAGCAGCTGACTGTCTGACAGGCCAGGACATGAATTACAGGCCTGTACAGAGAAACATGACAGACAGTTTTACTATCTACCAGCTGCTACCAAATAGTCTCCGGTAACCTTATCTCCTTAACCCCTCTGTTCTCTCTCTCTCTCTCTCTCTCTCTCTCTCTCTCTCTCTCTCTCCTCTCTCTCTCTCTCTCTCGCTCTCTCTTTCTCTCTCTCTCTCTCTCTCTCTCTCTCTCACTCTCGCACTCTCTCTCGCACTCTCTTTCTCTCTCTCGCTCTCTTTCTCTCTCTCTTTTTCTCTCTCTCTTTCTCTCTCACTCTCTCTCGCACTCTCTTACACTCTATTTCTCTCTCTCTCTTTCTCTCTCCCTCTCTCTCTCTTACTCATATTTCCCTATTGTTTCTGCAATATAGCATCCTGAAACCTGGGCCTAGAATATCAGCCTTGGTTCTCTTCTCTAGCAGATGTGAGTTAGTAGACTCAGTCCTCCTATCTCCAGAGCCCTATGTCATGCCTTATATTGGTGACCCTGGAATCTAGTCCTATGAGAGCTAGCCAGGCACTAATGAACTCTCCTCTCTTATCTCTTAGGCGGTGTCAGGCTGGGCGTGAACGTGTGGGAGTGTGTGTGCCAATGGGGGTTTATTTTGGGACAATATCTGGGACACAGATACTGTACAGCCTGGGGCTGCCGAACGATCCAAAATCTACCTGACTCATGCTACCACAATACAAGCCTCATAGCCTAGAAACTAAGCTCTAATACAATGCATGATGAGAGAAAATCAATGAGAGAAAACCTCTTCTTTTCACATAGCAGAATGGAACAGTGATTTCAGAATCACAACACACATCGTTAAATCCTGAACAGGTCACAAATAAGGGAAGTAGGCTGAGGATAGACTATTCATTTTAGATGTCAGAGGTGTAATCATGAAATCTTGTTCGAAAAAAGTAACACAAAACAAACGACAAAATGCATGTTTGTCTTGATCATGGTAATGTCGAAGTGAACGAAGTCCACCATGCGATTTGATGTGGCCCTGGCTCTCACACGAGGTTGTATTGCCCGCTGGAGGCTGCGCGCGGAAAGGCACGGAACAGAGTATGAGCGCTTCCTTCCACTCGCCG